>NC_142195.1:12363170-12663505 GCF_026936395.1 Plectropomus leopardus
GTGGCAACACTGCACTTCTTGACGCATCTCTCATGTGTCTCTCCATGCTTATTGGAGGTAAACACAACCAACAGACACCAACGAGACACAAGAACTACACACAAGGGAGACAGGAGGGATGCGGACTTCACTGAGAACAGATTGCAGATGTACATCTGCGTACACCTTTGTCTTTGTCTTAAAGGTAGTTTAAAAAAATTAAATTAAACTTGACCTTAAATCCTGCTACATCTTTTTGGTGTCAAAGGTGGCTTTGCATTAATTTTACTTTACTTTGCATTTGGCTTTTTTTTTTTTTTTAATTTTGCATCAATCATAATGGAACATTGAATCTATTTATAGACCCAATTACCTATTGCTAGGGAGTTTTTTATGACCACTGGGGTGATACAATGTGGTTGCTGCAGTTCCTCCAGCTGCTTCAGTGTATTGTTAGGTGAAAGCTGCCATTTCATCTCTGATTGCAAGTGTATTTGGAGTTATTGCTGTGGTAATTGAGATTAGTGTGGTTAGAAAAATACAGTCACTCCACAGAAGAAAGGCTCAATTTCAGCAGTATGTATTTAAAAGGTGTTTTTTTTCTGGTTATACTCAGAAAAATTAATGTAGAATATGTGCAAGTTAATGGTTGAGCCATTTGGAACAACTTGTGAACCTCATAGTGGTTCCAAAAGCAGCTTTATGGCCTTTTATTCAAACAAAACAGTCCAATCTCCTGACAGATTTACTGTATCCCTTGACTGGTCTTTACAGTCAATGCCCAAAAAAATAACAGCTTTGACAGCATTGTCCTCGTCTTTGACAACGCGCCATAAATGGACTTCACAAAGTATCCCTTGAGGAGAAAGACGTTGGCTGGGCCCAGCACTGCTCTTACAAGCACAAGCAGCTCCCAGCACATCTAATGAACACCCACCATGTGTCTCATTTTCAAATGCCCATTGACCTTTTACCAGACAATTAGCTAAAATGCTAACTTTTGGCATTTAAACTGTGGGGAGGAGTCACATCAGGCCAATTTAGAAGATCACGGATCACTGGCAGCACTATCTAATAGCAAAATATGCACACCATGCAACATTTTAGTTGAAAAAGCAGTTTAGTTTAAAAAGAAAATGTTTCACCCCAATGTAGAAGTACCTCAAAAGACAGATTAAACACCTGGGACATGTAGCCATTCATCTGTGATTCATCTGTTTACTCTGTCCACATGGGTATGATTTGTTTCAAAGGTTCACACAGGACTCCACAGTGCCAAACCAGCTCATTATTTTGGATGTTTGGTGGGTCCAATCAATAAAAAACTAAAGGGAAATGCAAGTCTTTTCTCATGGGGTAATGGTTCACAGGTAGACATCAAAGGAACGAGGAGAGAGCTGCACACTTTTAACTGTGATGCAATCATTTTATTTTGAGCTCTTCTGCACATATTTCTTTTTGTGATTTAAAAAAAATCCTACACAGGTATTTAAAATCAGAGAGTTCACAGCACAATCAGCATAACCATAGAAATGGACTCCGTAGAAAGGTTATGCAGACTTCAAGCATCCATATGTCAAAATCTTAGAGGTCTGATCACAGAGACTAAAAATCACAATGTGCAAAAAATAACCATAGACCCCCTTGAAATAATATTTGTGTCTGCTATTTTGATGAGGACGTATTCACATTTTCTGCCTATTATACCCCTTTCCCACCAAAATTAGAGTGGGCATGTAGGTTTTTCAAACATGGGTAAATTTGCGACAAATAGGCTATAGACTACTTTCTCATTGCCAGTAGAGCAGAGCTGTTTACATTGTGCTGCAGCAGTCAAGTATGTCTTGTTGTGTGTGTGTGTGTGTGTGTGTGTGTGTGTGTGTGTGTGTGGGGTGGGGGGTGGGGGTGGGGGTGTTTTGGTGTGTCTGTTGAATGTAATGGACAGACTGCAGAACAAGTGCACAGTAAAAAGCAGCATGGACAAACATCGTTGAAATCCATATGGTGATGACTTTTCCTTATACGTCCCTCACTTATTCAGTGTCTCTTTCAAACTACTATGGATGTTTACATAGTGCGTAGTGGCAGTGCGTCGTTGCATCTCGCCCGTTAAGGTGCTGAAATTAGCGCGTCCACCCATGTGTTGTGTTTCTATCAATGCAAATCTGAGCTGGAGGCGATACATATTTGCATTTTTTGCCCTTTTAAACAAATATTTCATTTAGTTGCTGATTTCTGCAACAAAACAATTTCCCTCACTGGATTAATAAAGTATTAATTATTAGTATATAAATACGTGGGAATACTGCAGAAAAAAACCTGGGTGTGACTGCTGATTGCACACAGTCCCACTGCATTAAAAGGACAGATGTTAGCGGATGGTGGTGGGGTTTTTTGTGCAGTGGGAATGGGTCTTTATTTTATGGAATGAGTGCTTATCTTGAATGCTTTTCTTCTTTTTGGTAGTTACACCAAAGAGTATGTAATCATTTTGATTTTGTGGCAATTCCTCCACTTCTTAGGCTGAATTAGCCATTTCAAACCCCCACTGAATCTACTGAAACATGTCTTGTCTGAAAACAAGGATGTTTCTCACAAAAAGTTGACGTCTTGGAGATACATGGTCTTCACAGGACATCGACAATATGTCACCTAAGTGATTTGTAGATTTCATTCGCAGAGTGAAAAATGTTGTTTCCCGGACTCTGAAATAACAAGATTGCATCTAGGCTGTAATAGTGCACCTCTGTCCTCTTTGCTCTGGTGTGTTTAACCAAAACATTTGTGGCATAAGGTGGAAATGGTTTGTGCTCATGAAATTGGTCTAAAGGCTGTGAATTCTTTTTTTCTCATTTTTCAGCTCAGGGAAAATAATGCTGCAAAATTATTCCAGCATTTGGCTCAAGGCTTCTTCAATGTGCTCTCAAGATGAAGAAGGCCTCTTGGCCACTTTGTCAAGTTAATCCTAACTAAAATATTCACTGACTAGCAAGAATTAGAGAGACTGGCTAATGTAGTTGGACTGCAACCCTAGCTGAATGAGATTAAGCAAGCAGGAAGTTACATCTGACAGATTGATCAACCCATTCCCCAGAAAAAACTGTTGGCTCTCTACATTTCTGCACAAGACAGATACATTTCATTTATAAGTTGTTATGTATAACAGATATGTTGAAACTTTACGTTTTTAACAACTCTGTAGTTGATGACACAGACACCATTTGTTTACGTCATGTTTTGGCTTAAAATACCAGTTTTGGGTGCACAATCCACGTTGAAGGAGCAGCAATGTCTTGGCAAGAAAAAAGACTTTTGTGGTAATATCCTGGCAGGTAATGCAGTGATTTCTTGCTAATAAACAACAGCTTTTTATAGAAATATCCTGGCAGAAAATGCAGTGATGGCCCAGTAAAAAACAATGGTTTTTCATGACACTATCGAAGCAGGTGATGCAGTGATGTCACTGTAAAAAACACTGATGTCACGGCTTCTTGGGGCTCTATTCCCCATTGATAAACGGCAACTTGTCATTACAAAACACCCACATTTGGTAGTTAAAAACTGCTGTTTAAACAGTAATGGGACACCAAAAAACAACAGGTCCATAAATGCATGGCGCAACACAGGAGAGCCAACTCTTCAGGTCAGTATTCAGCGGTCCACTTGCATCTTAAGGGACTGGACACTCCTTTGAAGACAGCAAAGTCCGCATACTGGCTAACGAAGAGGGTTGGTTTGAACGTGGAGTTAAAGATGCCATCTATGTCAAGCTAGAAAAACCATCTCTGAACAGAGGTGGTGGTCTAAGACACCATTTATCACCCATCTACAATGTAGTTCTGAAATCTTTCCACCAGAAATCCAAACATAACCACGCTAAACCATGTGCTACCAAGGACCTAGAAAGGGTGTTGTCAATCACACCCCCGCACTCCCAGCTGACGACCCTCATGTGACACCTTGATCATTAGCATATGACTCTCATGTGACACCTTGATCATTAGCATACTAATGGTCAGCCTAGGCTTCACACTCCAGCTCTCTGCCAGTCAACTTTAGAACTGAAGAAGCCTTTTGGAGAAGAGGCAAAACGTCTTCCAGAAACCTTAACAAATCCTGTTTTCACTTTAAAAGAAACGTCGGATTACCATGACCTGGATAACTGAGAACCTACACAAACAGGTTTTGTTTGTTTGAATCACGAATCGAGTCTGCAACCTGGTAGGCATCTCGTCTAGGTGTCATGCCCTCCACCATCCTCCCAATGACAAAGTCAACACATACGCAGTGTCACTTTAGACACACTGATATGATACATATGAAACATGTAAATGTTACTGTTTGTGGATTACAGAAACGTACAGTGCCAACATTTTCTTCTGGTGACAAGGCTGGAAGTCGTAAGTCAGTCTATCAGATCAACTTTATTTAATTTGGATACTGATAAATGAATTCTGGGCCGAGGGGAAAACGATATGATTTTTACAGCAGTTCCATCCATACAGCCTCTTCTGTATACACGACTTTTCTGCACTGTCTGCACTTAGGGTGAGAAATCTTTTTGAGACAGCCATCTAAGTCACTGCCAGTGAGGGAGTGAAGAGATTACAAGCAAATTTTGCATTCTGCTTTTGGAGGGTGTAATTGCAGAATCACAACCAGCGTTATGCACATCTCTTTTCCTGTTTGTGCTATTCTGTTGATATGTCAGAATGGTGTGTGTGATCTCCCACCCTACTGGAGCCAATTCTGGTGAGCCAAGATGAGCTGTGTCAAGTACATTTTTTCAGCTTTTTCCACTATTTTTTTCTATCTTAAACTGTGCGTTTCTAAAATTGTTCTTTCGGAAACCCTTGTACCACATCACTTTATCTGTCCATCACTCAGCCTTTTTGTCTTCTCTGCCTTTTTTCTTCTTTTTTTTGTGCTGTCCTCCACTTCTTTAATTCATTTTTTAAAAATTGATTTGGCTACATTTAGCATTTCTAAAATATAAATACTGTCAGTCATTGTATATAAATCATATTTTGGTAATCCAAAGCATGTTTGATCATCTTTGTCCAACTGTAAAATGTTGAACAAAAAGCCTTTGTGTATAATTCCATTTTTTTGAAATGAATATAAAAACCTTAATCTAGACTAGCTATTTTAATTGCTTATGAATTAAATAAGGGGATCAAATTAGTATGCAGTCCATGTGAGTTACAACAAGGATGCAGTAATAGAAAACCCACTCCATTTCATTCTTCTAATTAAACTTTTAATCATGCCTTTTCCTTTTATTTTTTCACTTCAAACTTCAGCACTTTATCTACCTTGAGGCGCAAGTGTAACTGCACAACTTTGTTAGAAAATGTATACTAGAGAATGATTACAAACCTGTTACCAAACTCCTTTTCTCCTTTTCGAGTGATTTGCTTTGGTGAGATTAGTTTTCGAACGGTCTGAGACAGCAGCACTCTGGTTTAAATTAACAAGCTAGTGAATTTAGTTGTGTTCAAATTTCTCCTGAAGCCACTTTTGACTGTCTTTCCAAAATAACTAAATTTTCAAATAGGGAATGTTTTTTCCACTTGTTCTCATCCCTGTGGTCCTTTCTTTGTGAGCTGGTGGGGCTGGGAGCCACAGATAACACAATGCGGATATGACACTCTCTGGATATTCCCTCTGCTTTCACTTAGATTTAGATTAGGATGCTGTCGTAGAATCTCACATCAAGGGAGCTACCTATCAAAGCTTTAATTCAGTCCTCTTCTCTCCAACAGTTTTGCTTTGTAAATGTTTGGCAAATTAACCAACACCATGTGCTTTCTTCCCTCTTTTTTGTCTTTTTTTCCCCCAAACAATCATCAGAATTAGAGATGGCAGTGGAACAATTTCTTCACATTAGATTTCATGCATGACTTAGCAAAGCTTTGATCTATCAAACATGACATTTGGTATCCCTCAAAGTTAGTATGACTGTGGAGGTTTCAGTGTTACATTTTGGCATCTTTTGGGCCAGAATGCATACTATATGCACAGCTTTAGTGCCAGTTAAAAACCGTACAAGAGGGCATCAGGATATGTTTGTAGCAGCGACTATTTTTGGATGTTAAAGAAGAATTCATTAATTCTAGTCTAGTCCTTCTCGGTCATATAAAGTCCAATTTAAACCCAAAGCAACAAAATTTCACTCCCAAATCAAAAGTGAAAACTATGACACTCCCACGCCACCGCCTATACCATCAGTTTCAGGCATTTGACAATTTTCACTCTATACAGGCATTGTCATTTTGCAAAAATAAAAAACAAATATAGGAAACGCATAGTTATGGCTTTTTAAATGTATACAGTCTCTTCAAAATAAACTTGATAATAAGTAAGAATCACACAAGTCAAGTGACAGCCACCGCAGCCCTTCTGTGTCAAGATACAATGCATTAGGCTGAGGCGGGGGGCAGAATTAGATGAGTATGGATGAGATCATCCTGACCTTACACACACTTTTTTGTCTGAACATGATGTAATTGACCTATTTTCTAATAAGAAAATATCAGCTGAGCCAAAGACATATTATACATAATAACAAAAGCCATTATGTGAACCCACTCATAAATTTTGAATGGATTTTGTGATTCACAGGAACAAAGATTTTTTAAAAAAATAAGACTTTTTTTTCCTTTGTTCTCTTCAGTAGATCCACACTATTTAGCTTCACTACAATTGGGATTTAAATACACTTTTGTTCTCCCACATTAATTTGTTCATTGTTTGTTTGTCCTCTCTCCAGGCTAAAGCTTAGAAACCTGATGATATTGGCTTTGGCTGGAATCTCACTTTCTGCCTCCCCTGGGAGGTAAACAAGAAAAAAGCTTATTGAGGGATGAGAATTAAGCAAAAGAGGGAATTAGCGTGTGGTAGTTAAATGTTCAGGGTTTTCACTGTTTACTTAAACTCTTACTATACAGTATGTTTCAGGTGGTGCGGAGAAAGTAGTTACATTTTTTCTTTTTTCTTTATAACCACATTTCCTGCTATCTATTTGTCATTGATTACTTTATTTGAATTGGTGGCATTTTTTAAATAGCAAAGCAGCAGAGGTTTTTGGTATAATAGGCAGAAGATTGAAATATGATTTGTGTAATTTGATAGCCAGCACAAATAAAGAAAACACGTACTGGGGATTGAAAATAGCAAATTGCTTGCATATATTAACTGGGCTGAAGAAAGATAAAAGGGCCTGGAACCTCCACAAGCCATTACCTTGCAAGGACCCAATCACCTCCGATGTGGCTGTCATAAATTAGCACCAAAACAAAAGCAAACTAATTTGCTTCTTTTAGTCCGCAGCACATGCTTTCTCTCTCTTTTCTCTTTCTTCAGTTTCCTCAACAGCCTATCTTGGAAGAGCCATGAGCCTATCTTGGAAGATTTATGAATATGTTAGAATAGCCTGAGCCAACAGTTTTCAAAGTGGTGAAGTGAAAATAAATTAAACTGGCCCTGTAGGCAAGTCGTGCGGAGAGTGATGAATTAGATACTCATTGCTCTGTCGTTCGATGCCTGTCCCTCTTTTCAAGTGAAAACGCTGCAAACATTACGGGGAAGACAAACAAACATACAAATCAATTAACTTGTTTTTGATGACAGACTTGTTGAAGAATTGATTCACAGACTAAAGTATATCAGTAAACACAATGTCCTTGGTTACCAGAGAATAATTTACTGAGGAAAAATCTTCGGTGCAAAACAGGGAGTGTAAATGTTGGATGAGCACAACAATAAACACACACCGAGGCATTTTCAGCATGTTCTCTTTTCCTCACACTGTAAAATCTGACAAGTTGATCTCACTTCAAATAATCCCAGAGACCGATTGCCTTGAAAAACTAAAGTAAATATTGCTATTAATCTTAATATGCTATATTTACTCAAAATTTAGCTGTATTTACTTAATTTTATGAAGCTGTTGCAACTTAAAAGTGCAACTTAACAAAGTGTTTGAAACTTCAGTAAACCAAGTAAGTCTGACGCAACTTGATAATGACAAAGAGGATTTTGCCAATGATGGTGTTAGGAGATCTGCAATTTTTTTTCTGGTAACATGTAACATGTAACAAGAAAATACAAATATGACCAACTAGTTTGCAGCCAGCAAAATACAGATATACAGTATTGCACAGTGCACTTGGTTTACTGAAGTTGCTAAAACTTAGAACGATTTATTTAATTGAACGTCATGTTGAAGTTACAACTTCAAAAGATTAAGTACATATAATAATGATGATATATAATTATGAATAATATAATTTTAAGTAAGCATAACAATAAGATATAAACATAAATTAAGATTTGTAGGTTTATTTACATACATTTTTCAAAATCAACTTGTCAGATTTTACAGCACAGTTGCACACTCATTTCCCCAACATTTTTCTCCATGCACAGAGATGAGCTGTTAACCCCCTTTTTTTATTCTGAAACCTGGACACACCACAAAGCAAAAAAACCCCCAAAAAAACATATATTATTTTTATACTAATCAGACAGTTTTAAAGATAGATAAAAGATAGATTGCAAGTTATTGTGACTCTGAAATCATGGTGTACCTTGGGCTGTACCTTATAGCACAGTCGTCATCTGGGGTGTTGACCCATTCACTGGACAGGCCCATGCATTGAACCAAGTCGATCATTCCCTTTATGAAAACATGCACCCTTTTGCCCGGAGAACTGATAATGCAGGATCATTTCCATCAGGATGGATGGCTGCACATTTTTTTCCACTTCTGACTCGCATTCTGAAAACCCAGTACCTGATGAAATCTTTCCATGTTGACCTGGAGGTCAGCTTTCAATTGGAAATGGTCAATCAAGAGTGAGTTTCCATTTGGGGCAGCGTGACCATAAATCTCCTTTTTCCCTCCTCTTACTCTAGCCAGCTGCAGGCTGCCATTTCAGCAAGTGCCATGGTTTTCCACTCAGTCTTTTTTCTCTGTCTGACAGACTGTTTCATCAATTGATCGAGGGTTCCTTTACTTTATTCTTCTTTTGTATTTAGAAGGGCCCTTGCAGTATTGAACCGTTTTTACAAACACTTTGTGTAGCACTTAAATTGTTTGTTAGAATGTGTGCACAAAGGTGTTACACCGTAATTAACTTTAATAAAACTTTAGTTTATTATGAGTCCATGATTAAAAGTATAATATATTAAAGATTTAAAGTGGACACACAAACTATACATAATCAGTGATGTTGCTAGGTATGCATCCTGCGTTCCTGATGCATTAAAATCTGAAAGGACGCAGTAAACTCATTATTGATACGTCTTGGCACCCACCCTATTATTTTCCCAGATAATGTTACCTTGTGAACAACAAATCCATGTTGAAATCATAGAAACAGTGGTGCTGCATTTACTTCATTTAAAAGTATGTCACAGAAACCACTAAGAGTGAAACACCTGTCCAGACTGCCTGCTCACCCACCATCATCCCTGGCCCTCTGAACCCTTTTGCGCCAAGGGGGCAGCGTCAGTGGCATGGAGGTCCCCAGGGATCGTCATTAGAGAATAGTCTTATATTTTTAGGTTCATACAATGCACTTGAAATCAAGGATGTAGGATATTACTATAGAGACAGTCCTGCAATATATTAACCATGATCACGATTTTGGCTGCTAACAATTACATTAACATGAGCTACTGCAGTATTGATGCTCAAAATGCAACTTAAGCCCATTTTAAACTAACAGCCAGATTCAATTTTTGGGCATCTGTTGTTAAAAATAATGTCACTAATGTTACCCTGCCTTACCTCAGTGAATCCCTGTTCTGTCGAGCATCAAAACAGACATCCTGAACAGTGACACTGTACAGTGCCACACTTTATCCATCCAGCTCCCAAAGACAGACAAGAATAATGCATTAGCTAAAGATATGTGTCCAATAAAACTGTTTTCATATGGTTGCAATCTGCAATGACATATTTATTTTTAGTTTTATTTATATTTTTTATATTGTTTGAATTGTTTATTATTGTTTTATTTTCATTTGCTTCTAGGAGATGCGCTGATTTCAAATCAAGATGAACCTTATTTTGATACAATGATTTGTACATAAGCAGGGATGTAGCGCAACATGGAGATGAATGCAGCACATTTTGTGCCTAAAATCATTGAAAAATTGTGATAAGATGATTGTGATTTGAATTGTGATAATGATTTTTTTTTAAAAAAAAGACATGATTATCAATTTGGCCCTAGTCCTGCAGCCCTAGGACCCACTCAATTTTCCTGGGACTCATTGCATTGAAAATTTGTCAACATCACTGCATAATATATTTAGAATTTGAAAAAAAATATTAAATCATGATTTATATTGCCAATAAGAGGATATACACAGTGTTATAATGACAATTTCAACAAGATGTTACCTCACATACCTCTTAAAAGGTTGAGTATTTAAACAACACAAAATAGACAACCAAGATCCAGCTTGTGTACTTTGACTCTTTATTTAGGTTACTGTACAACAGCAAATCAGCTTCTTTTTTTTTTTTTTTTAAGTCTACAGCAAACATGTGCCTCCCAATACAAACAGATTAACATTATTTCTGTATTAAGGGATGTTTGATCTAATTTCTGGGATAAATCTCGGCTTTTGATCTGAGACGTGTATACAGCACATCTTGACACTTTGAGGGCAGTTGTATCTTTTCTAGCTGAAATGGAAATGTCAGAGCTTGTCATACGTCTCTCCTCCCCCTCTCCAGGGTTCTTGTAAAACATGTGATTTCTGCAAGAGTCTGTGAAGGGTGTGCGCTTGTGCTCACACGAGCCAGCATGTCTGTGTGTGTGTGTGTGTGCGTGCACCTAAAACGTGTGACACTAGTACGACATGTCACCAGCCGAGGCCCTCATGCTACTGCTGTGCAGGGACACATGGCAGCACATGACAGAACAGCTTGAAGAGTGCGACTCAAGTGCACGAGCAGCCAAAAGCAACCGCATTACATTTTTTTTTACACAGCTGGTATTCAATGTTTGGGATTATTTTGTTAATTCAAAACAAAATTACTGTTTCAAATTGCAACGCTTTGAGGGCATTATTCCTGAAAACACAAAACACAAAACTGCACTTGCTCTACTGTGATCTTGCACACAGGGAAAGTAGATGAAAAGTAATCACTAAGTTACTTCTTGTGTGTCTGTATACAGTGTGCAACACAACTGGCAATAACTCAACACCATGGAGAGCTCATCTACCTCTCCAGACTGCCTGCCCTCCTCCATCCAGCAATTGCTCTAACATGCATTTTCAGCAATTCCCTCTTTTCAGGAGGCAGGAGCAGCAAGCCCTGAATGCCAAGACCATTTTTATATGTAATTTATGCTTTTACAGTGATTACTGAACCTGCGTTCTTCCTTGCTTTTTGTGTTAAAAATATAAATAAGTGGGTTTCTTCAGAGCTAACGTTATATAGAGGTATTGTGAGAAACACATTGTGTTCTCAAGTCTTTCTGTTCTGCACAGATAGAGCGGTGTGCATCACATATGCATATGCAGGCTCTTGTATGTTAATATGTTCTAGGAAATGGGATTTGCCACTTCTCTGTTGTTTTTCTGTTGCAAATATATGCACACCTAAATATTAATGTACCATAGAAATCCCAAACAAGCCTAAAAGAGTACTCAGGGATAGAAAAACATAAACATTATTTGTTCTTGTACTTACACGTTGGACATGTCTGTGACGTAAATATTGATTAAAATTGCCCTAAACAATTATCCCCACATGCAAATGCTCAAGATTTTACAGCACAACTTGAGTCAGCAGTACAGGCCGCTGCTTTCAAGTGTGCTGAGAACACTTATGATAATCTACGATAATCTACTCAGCGCAGACACAGCAACACATTATCCATGTGAATGCTAAGTACACCTCATTCAGAAGTTTAAAAAATGCTAACATATTCGGAGAAGCTGAGAATAGCTCCAGTGGAACATGTTATCCTCTGTCAGGCCCAACACACACGCTGTCAGAGACCTAAAGCGCTTTACTTAAAGAAATGAAAAGTGGATAAATAGCTACTTTAGCTGCACCTTTTTACCTCCGAGTTGTGGAAAAGGAGCTCTCGTGTGAAATGGGCCAACGCAGCAAATCTTAAAGCTATATACCCCTTCTGTTTTAAGTATCTGGGGATCAGCAGGGTAGGCCTGAACTGCCGAGAAACAGGCAATCTTCCAGTTCAGAGGTCTTTGGTTTTGTATCATGGATGCAACGATAACCTCCAATGGTAATTTAATGCCCCCATTCAAGTAATGCACTTTATTGCACCAGTGGATTAAGTAATGATTATTTTGCGAAATTGCGGCCACACAATGGTCAATTAATCTTTAATGAAACTGTAACTTATGAGGCGGAGCGTGGCATTGCAATAAGCAGGCAACTGCTTGCCAAGGCAGTTACAAGGCTCAGTTGCGGCCTACACTCCCCATCTATCCCCATGTAAAAATAGAGCACACCAGAAAGAGACATAATGAAAAGTCACAGTAGCAGAGTCTCCGTTTTTAGCATTCATGGAATGTTTGAGGTCCTATATCCTGTGACGTACGTGAAGGGAATACATCAGCCCATGATGTATGTGGTGAGATTAACTGCCATTTTTAGGCACTATTTATTTAGAGTAAGCCAGGCATAGGGGTTGCAGGGAATTATGTGCACTGACAGAGCATGAAGTTGGAGGTTATCAAATGGCTGCACGGGAATTCCAATATGTGCCTATTCATTTCATCAGTTGCTCTCTAATGACGGCAACTCCCTGTCCCAAAATCGTGTTTTTTTCCCTGAACAAATACCTGCATCAGAGCCATTTCAGCTTTATAGCCCAATCTTTCTGAATGTGTTTACATGGTTTTTAACAATGTCTTTATTGGGGTTTCCAATCCTAACATGCATGTAACAGAATAGTCTTGGCTGTAAGTATGGTATAACAAAAACAGAAAAGACAAAAATAAAAACAAAACAAAAAAAAAAAAAAACAGAAAAACAAAAAAAGAAGCACAAAAATACAAAACAACAAAAAAATAAAACAAAACAAAAACAGCAAAAAACAGAGGTGAAAACAGGTGTTTCAGTAGTTACAATGTGCAGAAATCTTGAAAATTACATAGGCTACAATAATTCATATTTGTATTTCCTATTGTCCCAGCCCCACTCCCGTCTTTGGTTTTATTGGTCTTCATCAACATTTTGTTGCAAAAGGTCCGTGGTGCTCCCCCAAATATGTTTAAAAACTGCCAGCTTTCCTTTTGTAATATATGTTAGTTTTTCCATAGTAACACATGCTGATGAAATATAGCTTAATACTTGGTTTGTTCAAATCTTTCCATCCTATAGCTATTGTTCTCTTAGCTTGTAGGAGACACAAGTCTATTAGCGCACGGTCACTCTGATGTGTTCAAATGTTCCCGCACTAACAAAACAAAGCCAGGGAAGTCACGAAGATAAATGTTTTTACTCTGATTAGTTTTTCATTTCATTTTTTGGTCTGAGGGATCCAAATCTCTTACCCATTCTCCACTGCACTAACAAATGTTGATGGATTTACTGCTGTTGCATGACATCATTTCTACACTGGAGCGGGAGGACGAGACATCAAATTTCCAACACTTGAGTACGTGTTCGGTGGGAGAACGTAGAGGAGAGCAGAAGAGGTGAAGAAACAGGATTGAGGAGAGTGATTGATGGAGTGAATGAGAGCCAAAGGATGATGGCGGGGGGACGAGTCAAGGGGGCATGTGCATGAGTGTGGCGGGAGTAAGAGTGAGTGTAATGAAGTAAGACAGAGGAGATGTGTACAGAGACGGAGTGCGAGGTAGCGAGAGAGAGAGGCACGGATAGAGAAGGGACAAAAACATTGAGAGGAAAAGAGAGTGGAAAACAATAGATCGCAAGAGTGATAGCACCGAGCTGAATGTCAGCATCCCGAACGATTCCCCCTGCAATCTCCCGGTACCAACACATTGATATCAGAAGAAGAAAAGGTGTGTGTGTGTGTGAGTGTGTTGATGGTAAGGTTGGGGGGTATGAGGTATGGTTAGACAGAAGAGGGAGAGAGGGAGGGCTGAGGCACTCGGTGTTATTGTGCACCCGGCCGCTGGCACCAGCACTGTCAGTAAGCAGCGTTGATCCGTGAACTTGCCATCTGGATTCTCCCACAAATCACATTAAAGTTTCAAGCCCAGGAATACATCAAGCTAAATGAATATTGGATCCAGGGGCCGCAGACAGGCCTGATGGAGAAAAAGCCCTGTGCAACCCAACTCTTTTGTGGTCAGACATGATCTATCCATCCCCTTTACTCCCTCCCTGCATCCCTCCCTCCTTCTGTTGCCTTGCTGGCTAATGGGCAGTGGTTCTGATGAGGTGTAGAAGAGAGGGGAGATATCAGAAAAAAAGGTACACAAGAAATAAGAATAAAGAGAGATTTAAAGTGTTATTGTGCAGCCGGTCGCCAGAAAAAAAATGTTTGCACTTTACACATTTCTGCAAACCATGAATATGTTCCATTTGTATGTTTTGGACATATCAAATCAGTGTTTTTAAAGTGACGTTATATATAAGCTGACTTTGTCATCAGGAGGTGAAGGCGATGGTGGATGGCGTGTTATCTTGGCGTGACGCCTGCCAAGCTGCAGACCACTGTTTGAGACAAACAAACAACACCAGTTGTCTTTTGGTTACGCTGGGTTCACACTGGACGCAGAAATGCCATGAAGTGCGTCGATTTGAGTGCCAGCTGCTTGCTTTCGGCATCCTTGTTGAGCAGTCAGACCATTCACATTGGATGCACTGCGGCCCCAAGCGCAGGCTGAGGATCTGCCGCAATAGTTTCAGTGTCTGGTCTGTTTTTTTTCCATGAGCCACGAGCGAATCTGGCAGGAAAACACGCTAAATATGCTGTTATGAACAATATAAAGGATATATTAAATGTGATATTAATGATTTGATCATGATGAATAATAAAATATGCATCCGGTGCTTCCATGATGCATCAGTTGTTTCTAAACACAACACAGACAAACGGACACACAAAGAAAGGCAGACACGCACACACTCAGACACAGACACGCAGCCAGTGATACACAGGCAAGTAGGGCGACTGCTGACTGGTGGTTATGTGACATTAACATGTCGTGGTTCTTCGGCGTCTAGTGTGAACCCAGCGTTAGGGGCAGAGAATCTGGGTGTTTTTACAGGTACATTGTAGTTTTTGCCAGCGCCATTTGTGACACTGAACCTGGGTGTTTTTTTATCAAACGTGCGTGTTTTTAACAGCACATCTCAGCGTTTCCCTGTGGCATTTGAGCCACCAAACCAAGGTGTATTTCACTGACCTGTCTGCTTTTTCAGCTGCTTTTGTGCTGCTGAACCTGGGTGTTTTTCACTGACCCATCCCTGCTTTTCCAGCGTTTTTTTTTTGCCACCAAACGTGTTTACTTTTTGATCAAGTATCAGTAGCACTTCTGGCACAGATCCCGGGTGTTTTTAACAGCACATCACGGCGTTTTCTAGCGGCATTTAAGCCAACAAACCTCGCAGTATTTTACCAAACTATCGCCGCTTTTGCAACAGCTTTTGTGTCTCCAGAGTTTTTTTACCCAAAACATTGAGGTGTTTCCCAGCGGCATTGGAGTTACTGAAACTGGGTGTTTTTCACCAACACATCACTGTGTTTCCCAGTGATGTTTCAGCCACCAAACCTTGGTGTATTTCACTGAGCCATCCCCGCCTTTCTAGCGATTTTGGTGCTACTGAACCTGGGTGCTTTTCACTGACACATCACAGCGTTTCCAAGCATCATTTGAGCCATCAAGCCTGGATGTATTTTATTGACCTGTCACTGCTTTTCCAGTAGCATTTGTGCCACCATACATCTGGGTTTAAAACCAAACCATTATCTGTCCTTTACCATAAGCATAGTTTTTGTGCCTTAACCCAACCTCACCTTCACTACAGCATTGTTAAGAAACTTTATACCTCTCAACGTATAATCCACAAGATATTGTACAAATGTGACATACCTGTGGTTTGCAAAATGTCTGTGAATTTATTTATTTTTCTTCAGATTGTATTTTGCTAAATAAATGCAGAGGCACTAATTTTGCTTCTTGGTATTCTCATATTTGAGTTGAAATCATGATTATATACAAACACAACCTTACCTGTTAGCATCAATAACTGAAACATTGCGGCATGAATTGCACAGACACAGTATGTTTTCCAAATCCTGTTGCCATGGCGACTGATGTTTAAGCTGTCGTATGTTTCAGAGTCAAATCTTGGCACATGTTAAGACCCTAAATTGCTTCTAAATAACACGCAGTTTATATTTCTGCATATGCTGAGTGAGAATAAGGAGCATTAATTGCCACATGCATATGCAGAAGAAAAGATACCGTTCGACTCTGTGATGACAACCTGAAAATGATTCATGCGAACAGTATAGGCTTACTCCCCCTTTCATTTCTGCTACATTATGTTGATTTTACATAAATGGATTCCCTATTTTCACCTAAAGCTAAAAAAAAAAAAAAACAATACGTGACTGTAAAATCTAATGCAATCATTCATCATTCAATAACATGTTATGTTCTGGTTCCTGGTTGCATATTTTCTGCTGAAGCACTGTTTGTGCTCAAGTAAAACCTATTAAGAAAATATTGCCTCACCAAGATGCCGTTTCATACAAGAAAGAAAAAATCTATTTAATTCTTTTCCAATCCAGTGGCTTGTAGAGCGAGGGATTTATTCTCCCCAGGTCTGGACTGAAGAGAAAGGCTGTAATGTTAGCTGTTCAAGCTTCAATTCTATGAGATCCCCGGGTGAGATATGGCTTGGCTGGGATTCCAAAAATTATAAATACCTTGTCACTGGCCAGGGTGACGAGGTACTTTCAGCCTCAGCCACAAATTGGCCTCTAGATTACAAATTCAGATATTGCCGTCAGCATGTAATTAGCAGAATGCTGCAAAATTGGGTGTATAGACCACAAGCAAATAAATGGAAATGCTTATTGTACACAGTAGAGCACATGATAGAAAATGCTCATAAAGGGAAACAATTTCTGTGCTAAATAAAGCAGCGCAGCACACTTGAGCAGGCATCGTATCTGTTATATGCTGTGATATCATGAGTGACCCTCGCAGAACATACAGCTCAAGTTGAACACAGTCAAGCTTTGGAGAACATCCCTCAGAAAAATATGAGTGCTTATTACACAAAGCAATCCTGGAGAGGCAGTCAGCCAGTGCACCAATGCTTTTATCTTTCTGTTGACTTTTTTTGACGTATGAGTTTACTATGTCTGTGAGGAGACATCGTACAGTATGTGTTGACAGTTTTTTCATTCCAGTTCTTACTATAAACACAAGCACATCTTATGCTATATAATAACTATGACTATAACATGATGAAAATATTATTCTTGTTCATTAGCACTTTCATTTTCAGATGATTTTTTTTTATCCGATCTTGTCATGAGCTTTTGTTTATTCATTTAAAAGAGTTTACTGTTCGGTGCACTTTCATGGTATAAAAAGTATGAAGGTTGTATATTTTAGATGACTTTTTTGTCCAGGTGCTTAATTGAGATCTTACACGAAGGAAATCAGAATGAAATACCTGAAAGCCATACTTTTAAGAATAAGAAAAACAGATAAAGATGAGGTCATGGGATCTTTAAAGAGTCAAAGCTTTTTTCCTAATTCAGGTAGGTTACTACACATGATACAAACATTAATTATAAGAGATCTGTCTCAATGGCTAAATAAACACATAATTCTTCCCTTTTTTTTCAAAATTTGATTTAAAAGTTGTATGGAGTAGGTCATCCTGAAAGCCATACTCAAGTAAAAGCACACATTTATCACCAGAAAATGATTTTGATGGAAGTTAAAGTCACTGAATATTCAAATAGGTGACTTTAAATTCTATTAAAGTCATTTTCTTGAGTAAAAATCTTAAAATATTTAATATGTATGGTACCCAAGTATTGTAAGTAATGGTAGCAGTAAAAGCTGGTAATAAAAAGCAAACAGTCAGAATTTTGAGAATTATGAATTTTACTCCTTTGAAACTTACACCATCTTAAAAATGGAGCCTGTGATACACTTGAAGAAAAACTTGATCTTTTAACAACTTAAATAACTTAAAGAACAAAATCCAGATTTCACTCTCTCCCATTCCTTAAATTGTCAGTCACTCCCTTTCTTCCGTCCTTCCTTCCTTCCTTCCTTCCTTCCTTCCTTCCCTATTTTGTAAAGAGTAAATAAGAGTAAAAACATTTTATTTAGAAAATGTAGGGAAGCAAGAGTGAAAGTTGACAGAAATATAAAAACTCAAGTAAAGTACAGATACTATTATTACTTTGTCACATTGCAACACAAAAGAAAATTGGACAAAAATGCACTCTATATAATATTAGAAAAACAGCATTTTTGATAACATTCTGTTTCACTAAAAACTCCCATTTTTTATGTGTTTCAGGTCTTCAGGTCATTTTCCCAGAATACCTGCAGGAGAAGTTTGTCCAGTCAGCCCTGAGCTACATTATGTGCAATGGAGAGGGGGAGTACGTGTGCAGCAACAACCAGTGCATCTGTCAGTGTGCCGAGGAGTATCCCCAATGCAACTGTCCCATCACTGACATCCAGATCATGGAGAACACCCTGTTGGGGATGTCTGAGTCCTGGGCGTCCTCTTACAAAGACTTTGAGAACTCTGGTAAGGTGGAAATTCCTCCAGCTTTTATTCACCATGAGAGTTGTGAAAATGGCGTTTACTTTGTAGTGCAAAATTGCATTTATGATAAAGCTGTTTAGGTATATTTTTAAATGATTTTGCAAGGAAAGAGATCTTGGCATATTTAGCAATCTTAATTCTGTTGTGCATAATATTAATGTGCATATATGCAGAGCTCAGGTGATTAAGGTAATCTCATAATCTGGCAATTTTCTTTTTGCTGGAAGATCATTTTAAAACACATTTCATAATTTGGCAGCTTAGTCTTTCCTTGCTCACTGCCAAATCTGCATATTTAATAAGAAATTGAGTTTTTCTTTATATTCATTGCAGAAACTGTAATAGTGTTATGACATGTAAGGGTTCACAGGCAGACAGTGAAACTCTTTTATTCTCACACCAAAGACTAGTGTTTGTCTCCAATGGTAAACACTGATTTTTACCACAGTGATCTTTCCTTTAACCCAAACGAGTGTTTTATATACTATGAACAACAGATCAGAAAACACTCATATGAGCCATTTATGTAATGCATCGACAGAAACTATTTTTTCACTTTGTCATTTTAGAAATGACAGCAAAAAGAATACAACTTTCAATTGTCAAATGCTCGACCGTCATGGCAGGTAATATTCTCTCCCGTACCATTTTCTCTGGTTTCTTTGAATGCAAATGCAGACTCTAAAGGGGAGCAGCAGAATATTAGACACAGTTGGGATAAAAGCACAGCTAGTGCCCAGTTGTTACATGGCAAGTCAGCATGTTTATCTATTATTGATATGATATAAAAGTGTCCCAATAAAACCTGCCAGCAAGAGATAAATATATTTATGTACCATAGAAGAAAGTTAATGTGAGTTGAGAGGTCACTGAGTGCAGAGCGTCTATTAAGAGGTGGTAGAGAGTAATCATGAAGAGACCAAAAAAAAATAGTGGTACATATTTCCAAACTTAATCACTTTGTGTTGGGGTTAAAAAAAGAGAAAAGGTTATTCAGAAAGATTGCATAAAGGATTACATTGTATCAAAACTATGTGTCTAGTATGCTTAGATGAACTGAGTTAAACTTTCCTCCATCTAACCAGTGTCTAAATATTCCTCCTTACCCCCTGATGAACTACAGGCTGTACTTCTGCATTTTTGTCTTGCTCACCAACCACTACCACCACCATGTACTCAAAGAGTATACAGCTGATCACGAGACACACAAGCCCCTCTCTCTGTCTGTCTCTCTCAAACTCGGACCATAATCCAATCAAATGGCAAAACTTGGCAGCGCTGATCGGATATATAAATCAAGATTACGTTATTGCACTGCCTACTTGTTTCAAGAAACAAATTTTAATGCCTGTCTTGTTGTAATGGTGAGTTTGTGAACAGCAAATGAGCATCATTCAGCACAGTGGAATGTCAGCCAAAAAATGGGGATCAAACTGTAAAACTAAGCAGCGCTGATCAAATATAAACCAAGATTCGGGTTCTATTTGCATATTTCTTCGCCTCAAATGTTTTCAGAAACATGCTTTAGCTTACTGTTTAACTGTATTATGAGATCCGCCGAGATCTGGCCGCCATTGTTTCACACGGACCATTCCACATTATGTCAGGCGGATAGCATTCTGGTAGTTGTAGGTTTTCTACCTCTTGAGCAAAAGCACTCTTTTTCTCTGTTTTCTCTGGTCACGTAGCACTGATTTCGAAAGTATTTTTGGTCTTTCCACTGCAGAGACAGCCTAGTTTTTTTTTGTGAGGAGTCTTTATATCAGTGAAACACTTCTTTAAAGTCCAATAATAAGACACTGAACATTCTGGACACATAAGACAGTCAAGGTAGTAAACTAATGACTTCAAAGATCCACATTTTCAAAAATGTAGGCCTAATCTCTACAGAGGAGCCAGGAGTTTAGTATTCTAGTGACTTGCTGTGATTTCACTAAAGTTGGGGTGTTTCGGTAATAGATTATAGTTTGTTGGCAAAGTAAGCATTGATAGGAACCCCTGATACAGGAGGAAAAAACCTACCTCCCTGTTTGGGCAGGTATTCACAAAACCAAATGAAAATGGTACTCAAGTGAGATATATCCTGTCAAGACACTTTTTATGTGCTCATTTGCAATCATGTATGGTGCCTCCTCTGCAAAGTTTCTTGTTTCCTCCTGGGAAATAAACATTTTGGCCCAGTCATTTGCGTTTAAAAAGAAGGAAAAGAGGTAATGTGATTTACCGTGACAGATATCACCATCTGCCACTCCCAAAGACAGTGTATTTTCCAACAATGTTGCACTTTGGCCAAATGATCACATCTGCTAGATAACTATGTACAGTATGTTCTCCCACTGTCACATGAATTCAACCCCCCCCCCAAAAAAAGGCTTGAATTACATTTGATCCTAAATCTACTATAAGAGTACAAACAGGAATCTCTATTGCAGTTAAAGGTTTGGAAACGTAGGACAATGATGATGATAATAGATAGATAAAATGAAATTCTTGTGATTATATGTCTGTGGCCCAGCAAATTGAGATGAAATGGCACAGGAGGTAAAGTGGGGTTACATTGTAAGAGCTGTCATCTCTAGATAAGGTGCTGGGTGACCTGAGATAAGAGTCATTCAGGGGACCATGCGGACCCTTTAGAAACTGTGTCAAGGAAGAGATCTTTGAAGCCTGTGTGAAAAGACTTGGCAACGGTTAAACTGGCATGAAGGGATGATGTGAGTTTGTTTTTTTTTTTTGTGAGGGATTCAGACAATTTCGAGTATTGGATGCTGGAGACACCCATTTTTTCTAGGAAAAGGGTGAGGTTGCTACCTGACATTTCTGAAAACTGGGTGGAGGAATATGGCAAGTTCGAAACAGGGGCGGAGAAGGAATCCGGCTTCTTTGAAGAAACAGGAGAAGGGAGCTTTGACATGCCTGGGAGGAGAGTGGAGGAAGTTCTGACACGTCTCGGGCTGTGTCTGAAAAAGAGCGCTCAACACTGTGGTTAAAGCTGTTAAACTGTCTCGCAGAGGTCTGTCAGAGGGTACGGGTTTACTGCGCAGGTCGTGGCGGGGCCTTGAATAAGGGGATCGTTTCTTTTAAGTGTTTTGAGTGTGAAGAAGCTTTGGGTTCTGTGTGTTACCTTTTTACCTCCAAAACAATAGACAGAATAAATGTTTGCATTAGGTGATTCTGCAAACCAAAGATTTTTAACTTTTGTACGTTATTGTATAGCAGTTATGGTTAGGAAAAGATAGTGTTTGCTTAAAACACCTTGGTGGCATTTCCTTGCTGGATTTCCTGTTAAAAACTTGCATTGGTTGGCAGAATTAACAAAAGTTGCTGATAACACTAATAACACTGATAACTCAAACAAACCCTCTTTTGGTGGTGCAGTCATAGTTGGAAATGTCACAATGTCTTGCTAAAATGTATTTGGTGGCGAGATCACACTGGAAATGCTACCAGTCTTGCTCAAAAGCACTTGTTTTTGGTGGTGCAATTCAAGCTGTGCAAGTGACATTGGTTTTGCTAAAAAACACCTAGTTTTGGTTGCGTGATAACGGCTAGTAACACTATCACGGCTGGAAATGAGGCCAATGTCTTGCTTAAAAACCACCCGATTTTGGTAGTGCGATCACAGTTTCAAACAGCACTGATGTCTTGCTAAAATACACCCACTTTTGGTGGCTGGAAAAGCTGCCAATGTCTTGCTAAAAAGTGCATTTAGTGGCATGATCACAGCTGGAAATGCTACCCACTTTTGGTAGTTTGATCACGACTGGAAGAGCTGTAAGTCTTGCTAAAAAAAAACTTGCTTTGGGTCGTGTAATCACAGCTCGAAATTGCAACAGGAGGTAGGATTACAGCTAGAAATGCTGCTGATGTCTTGCCAAAACACACCCTTTTGATACAGCAATCGCGGCTGGATATGACGCCAATGTCTCAAACAGTGATCTGCAGCTTGGCAGCCATCTCACCTGTGTTTCAAGGAACCTCTTCCATCTCCCAGTTACAAACTCAGCTCAACTGGGCTGTTTTATCCACCACAGATATTGCAAAGAAAAAGAGTAAGTGTATCATCTAAACTATGACATCATGAAGTATAAATGTGTGGAGACACTTCTCTCCATGTTGACTACTTTTGCACTGTCTTCAACTTGATTGCTGATGTTGTTAAGGAGACGTTTTAGGCATTAAATTGTTCAGTGTTTTATGTATAATTATGTGCTTAAATCTATCCTCAGAGATAATAATGAGCTACTCTGAGTCATCTGACTCATTTTTTTCTTAATTAGCTCACCAAATAAAGTATTCCCAATTGTGTGTATTTACTGCTGTAGCCTTAGTCGCATCCTCATGCCTATTGTTGCTAAAACTTGGACTTAGTGTTGAAAACGAGGGACAGAAAGCTGAGCTTAAGGGTTGTCTGGGGAGGAGACAAGCAAGAATTATCAAAGGCAGCAAGAGGCACAAGGGCAATCATCAATACTGTTGAGAACAAATTTGTTGGAGGCCATGTTCTCCTGTAAGTGTGTGTGGGAGCACAGAGTAAGAGGGTGTTTACTTCACCAAGGGTTTCAATTCCCTGCAAGTGCTCACAAGAGAAGCAATCTAAGAGGAGAACCAGAGGTCCAACCACATATTAAGAAGATTGCTGAGAATTATGGGTGTTCACAGGGTTGCCACATTAGAAAATTGTGACTGACATTCTTCTGCACATTTCTTTAAAAAGTTAGAGTCACTTTTAGATGATCCTGTCAGTGTACCGTGAGCCAAAATTTTAATTTTGAATGAACTGGTCAAGAGAGATTATCACACTGTCGAAACGATCTTTTTATGTGCATGAAAACAATAAAGCACATGGAGCAGCTTCCTTTTGCAATATATTTTTTAACAGTGTCATCTTCATTTTGAAAAAAATGTTGGAAAGTCCTTGACAAGACTAAAAACTTCTACTTAATTTTCCATTTTTTAATCATAGCAGTTCATTTAGTAAGTCATTATATTAGTACAGGAGTAACCTTAACACACATTTCGCATCATCCGACTGCTGTTCACAGGCTTCAAGACTGTTGTTCGAACTGCAGATTGTTTTTAGCCTTCAGCTTACTCTTAAATCTTAAGACAGGGACTTCCTCCTGGACCAAAACTAGAAGATGGTTCAACATTTTCATGTAAAACTCAGATCAAACCGTAAATCTAGGCAGTGCTTATCAAATGTAAACCAAGATTCTGTTAATGTATTGCCAATTTCTTGCCTTAAATATCTTTAGAAACATTATTTTAGCACTGTTTAGCTGTGATATGAGAATTTGTAAACAGGAATTGGGTGCCATACTGTTTCCATTACTGTAAAATGAAGCCTGAAAAAACTGAAATTAAACTATAAAAATAGGCAGCGCTGATCAAATATGAACGAAGATTCTGTTACCATATTTCCCTTCTCTCGCCTACGATGTCATCAGAAACTATATTATACTACTAAATAAACTATCCATTATATGGCAATTTGTTTATAACAATCTGCCTTATAGTTTTTTTTATGTCAAAATGGACAAGCTCACATTTCAACACCCACCAGCAGGAGCCTTTGTTGGTCCGCTGCAGCGTAGTGCATCCTTGTTGTTGTAGGTGTTCTACTTCTTGAGCAAAAGTGAATGCCAAAGCTATTTTTTTTGTTTGTATGTTTTCTCTGGTCATGTAGGACCAATTTCAAAAGTATTTGCTTCTTTCTACTGCATTCACAGACCAATTCTATGACACAACCATCTTTGCAGCAGTGAAATACTTCTTTAATAAAGTTTTTTTGTTTTGTCCCACTCTGTTAAAATTTCTAACTACTGTCTTTTTTGTCACAGTTAATATTTAAAATATATTAGTTCTGTTGCATTGCTGTCTATTGTAGTAAACAGATATTTTACATGGAGGACTTACAGGTAGAATAAAAGTCATTATCAAAGACATCCAACAGATTCAAGTGTTTTGTCACTCAGCAGTGTGAAGCCTGCAAACAGCCTGCTGCTTGCTGTTGGTTTGTTTGTAATTCTACCCAGGATGCTTAGCTAGATCAGTGTTGAACAAATAAGTGTTTTGTAAAGCAAACCCACTCTTCAACGCTGTTTACACTCTTATCATTTGAATAAGGATACACCAGTTGGGTTACAGATAGGATTGTTTGTATACATATTTTCTTTTACTACTTCAGCAAAGTTAAACAAATGCCACTAACTTTTCAACTTGCCAAGGTAACATCAGTGTAACTTTTTACCTGCTGCCTACCAGTGTAAATTAACCCTTTGAAACCTGGGTAAGGTGGTTTGATTTCTTACAAAAACAAGGGAAGAAGGCAGTAAGCAACTTAACGACAGATTGTCCAAAAAATAGCAAGAAATTAGTATAAAATTGCAAGAATATTGGCTGAAAATAAGCAAACAAAGAAAAGTAAAAAAAAATAGAAAGAAGGAAAGAGAAGAACAATTAAAATAAATGATAAAAACGTACAGAAAATTTTAAAATATATGTATACATTTTTTTCCAGTTACATAATTTTAAACAAATAAAAATATAGTTTTCTAGACATTTTTCTGTTTTTTAATCTTCTGATAACCCCCCCATGTCATTCGGGTAATTTTCCTTAGCACTTTTTACTAATTTCTACCTATTCTGTCGCTTTTTCTGCCACACCACCACATTCTCTCTCCACCCATTATCTCTCTGTCTCTCTCTTTCTCTCTTCATCTCTCCCTGTCATCCAGACGAGTTCAAGTCCTTCCTGAAACGGCTGCCCTCCACTCACTTCCTGCCCATCAGCAGTGTGCATCTCCTGTGGGGCAGTGACTGGGACCTTCAGGCCCGCTACAGGCTCCTTCAGAGTTCCCTGGAGATCCAGCGGCTCAAGATCCAGCGCACCGCCCGCAAGCTCTTTGGCCTCAGCATCCGTTGTCACCACAACCCCAACCACCAGATGCCTAGGGAGAGGTGGGTAGAAATGCGACCTCTACATCGTGAGAGGAAATCAGATGTGGCTTTGCTCAGCAACATAAAGCAAAGGAGCGGTCTTTGCCATCGATATTTTTGGTTATTTGCTTTTCCAAGTGCAAGGAAAGCTGATGTGAAAATGTATCCCACAGAGGAGTGACATCTCTCGGTCTCCTCTGAGATGATGTAGAGGTTTTATTTTGATTGTTGCTTCTTGAAGCATGCACAGTAAGGTTGTCATCCATTATATATTCCAACTTATGGCTCTGTTGTTTCTGTCCATCAAGCCAACTTAGTGCTGAGGCTTGCACATGCCCAAAGCACTCTTGCTCACTCTTGTATTTCACATTGCAGTCTGAAAAGAAAATGTAGCTGTGGGAGTTTTCTTGATAGGTCATTGCACACATCTGTCACCACCGACTGCAGTTTCAGCTTAAGAGCCTTGCTACGGATGTGCTGTGGTGTCAGCACTGCCTGAAATGGTTGGAATTTCCCTATCCACTGTAGCAAATAATAGAAAACACTATGCAAAATATGCAAAGTTCCCGGGTGCCACATGAAACACCAGCCAAAAACTGTTCTGTGTAGGGGATGTCACCATATAAATGGAAACAAAATCTGTAAAATATTAATTTAAGTGGTCTGGAAATGAGGCGTTGTCAACTGTCGCTGACAGAAAAGGAGCACACCCACATTTGTGTACGAGAGTTGGCAAAGGTTTGTTCTGAAGTGTTATCAAAGAGCCGCAGAATGCGCCTCCTCTTCCATGGAGTACGCATCAAGGGTGCCTGATGGCACTGGAAATAAGAGCAGCGTGTTTATTTGCTTGCTTGTGCGAGACAGCTTTGCATCAGATGGAGGATTTATTGGTTTTCACCACCTCTGTGTGCATGTGTGTGCATTTTGCATACATGCGTGAGTGGGTTGTAAGTGGTCTATAGCTCACACAGGGGTTCCGAACAATGCCATGCTGTTATGTTTTTATATTAGTCCTAACACTTATAAAGAGAATCATCTGGTTTTATGTCATAACATGTCTCATTAACTCCCAGTTTGTCATCAGTTTGTCTAATGTTAATGTGTTTAATGGAAACCAACAAATAGTTTTTTATTAATATTTAACTTTATTGTAAGACTTAGGCACATCACCAATTAGGGTTGCAACAGTATGGGATTTTTAAGGCATGATAAGTCTAACAAAAAATATCACGCTTTTATGATATACATTTTCACACAGTTACTATTATTACATTTTTGGTTGAGCAAATGCTTCATTATAAGTTTTAACCGTTTAAATGGAAAAATGTTTAAAGTCTGACAGGCAATCAAGGAGGAAATGAAATGTGTACATGCATATTAGATTTTTCTTCTGGTTTTATTCAATACCACCAAGCAAATGTGCATGGTATGATAACCATCAGTTTTTATATAACAGTAACAGTAACTTGAAACTGGTATATCCCTTCAACCCTAATACCAATACACCCCTTGCCCCTGCAAATTCACATATAGGGGTTTGGTGTCCTGCGTCATTTTGGTATGGAGAGGCAGAGTATGGTGTTAGAGCTACATGGCCATGAAAACTGAGCTCACTCCAAACTGAAATGTTATGAAAAATCAGCACAAGCATCCAAAGAAATCCAAACATGTATTTTATTTGTTAATAAAGATTTAACAATTACTATAACAATCGTATTATCTTAGTTTAATGTCATTGTAATGTAAAATTGACCTTTTCTTTAAAAAAAAGCATCACAAAAAAATCGCAAGTCATAGCCTATGCTAAGTTTGCCTATGCAAACTTTAAAATGAGGGTTAGGGATAAAGATAAGAAATAGAAATAAGCCCTACAATGTTAAAAACCTATGCTTTTATATATTGTATATATAAAAGCATATATATGATCTCCTCTTTTGTACCCGATTCAAGAGAAGTGTCCCCATAGCCAACAGGGACTCCGACCCTCACCTCTCCTCTGGGCAGCCTATATCTGCTGATCAGAGGATGAGGGAATTGAGGCAAAGCTGAAGGCCCATAAACCATCAGCCCAAGTGATTTCAAGGTGTGTGCCAACCACCTCAGGGAGGCCTTCCAGCACATCCTCAACCTGTCAGTGAGGCTGCAGAGGGTGCTGATGATGATGTGAAAAACATCCCGCCTGGGCCCGGTGGCCAAGAATGGGCACACCAGGGCTCTAAGTGACAGCTGGCCAGATCTCTTGTGAGAGAGCATTTAGAGCCCCTCCAGTTCATACATCAGGCCCACAATGGGGAGGATGATGCTGTCAACCACCTGCTACTCTGTGCATACTTGGCCAGGCACTGAAGAAATCATGTTCCTTTTACATCTCCAGTGGTTTTAAGACCATCCAGGGGCCTCTTCGGGGAGAATTTCTCCCAGCTATGCATGTGGGAACCCCAGTGGTTGCTTGGATCACAAAATACCTCACTGCTGTTTTTGACACTACACAACTGTCAAGATCAACAAGTAGGAAACACAGTTGCTCCTCAGGACTTTACTGTCTCGCTTTTTTAGACTTAAAATACCATTCAGAATTATGCAGTGACTGGTGTGAAAACTTGGTGATAGTGTATCTGTTAGAGGGGGGAGGAGAAATATATGGGTCTTATTCAAGGTAGCCACCATGAGAGATGGAGTACTTTTGGTAGGTGAAATCATTCCAAGAGTTCCTCAAAGAAGTATGTCACTGATATTAAGAGAGTCCTCAAAAAAACCTGAGGTCGTCTCTGCAGCAGAAAGATGAAAATACCTTTGAAATTGATGCTCTATGACCACAGAAAACACAGAAAAAGGGTGCTTTTGCTCAAGAGGTAGGAAATCTACAACTACCAAAATGCTCACACCTTACCAGATGCTTCTGCTGGTAGGTGACTTAATGTGAACGGAGCATTTTGTAATGCTTTGTTGCCTAGGCAACCTTGTAAGAGAGCTAGCTTAGTCAGGGAGGTGAGTTTAGACATACAAGTATTATTTTTTTCTATAATGTATTTTACTTTACTGACCTACTAGCTGCTTAATGAAGCACATATATAAAGCACACACTGTTAGTGCAGGCACAAATGTGAATGTGAGCATATGTTTATTCATAGCTAAGTTAAAAATAGAGGTAACTAAAGAGTGGAGAAAGCATACTTTAATAGCCAATAATTATTGACTGACACTCTGCAGCCTTAAAGCACTCATAGTATGCCTGTGCTTTTTGTTTAATTAAATTATGGATGCAAAGTAGGGATAGGGAAGTTACTTATTACTAATTGCAATTATTATTATGATGTAAATGTGTTATCAGGTTAAACTTATAAAAAAAAAACATTTTAAATCATGTTGCCTCTCTACCATTGCATAATGCAAAAGTTCAGACAATAAACATATTTACATTAGCAAATGAAAGAAAGGCATCCGACAGACTGTTGTCTGGCCATAATTACAATTGCACATCACCACCTTGTAATTTTTTGAGGTTTACCTCACCACAAGGAATCCATTCATTACAAGCACCGTAAATTGGCGTTGGGAACACAGTGCAATAACTGTGTGGAAACTTTATAGCTGAACTATATTGGATTTGCTATTGCATTTTCTGTAATGAGTATAGCAGCTTGCTTCAAGTAGAATGAACATAGCAGTTTGTCTTTGGTATAAATGATTAATAGTGACAGATATGAAGTAGCTTCACTCCCAGCCAAATCATTTGCATCCAGGCTATGCATGGGCTTTAATTATTCATGTCAAGTCAAGCATATTTACCAATATAAATGTACCCTCCATATGATGAATTACTTTGCCCTAATTTCTTATTGATTCTGACATCACACTGCTTTTTACGGTTTTGCTTAAACATATTCTAAACAGATGTTTGCACTTTGTTTTGTGCTGCATATATCCTGTCACATGGAATCATCAAGGGTATTGCTCTCTCTCATACTGATATCCTGAGAGGTCATGGAGAGTTTTTTTCTGACAAGGTATTTTGCATCCCCACTGATCCATAAGACCAGTTAGAGTGTTAGTCCAGTCCAGCTTAGGAAACAATCTGCTGATACTACAGAAAGGAAGACTGATGTGACACTTTATATTATGCATTTAACCCTCATTACTCTTTTCAAAAGGCTGAGCTCTGACAGTGGCTTCAGCAGCTCTGGATATTGTTATTGCTCGGACTATGGCTGGATTTGTGGTTGTGTAAATGGTACAATGTCATATGACTGCTCTTTACTGCTCCTTTTGACTTTCGCAAAGAAAGCGTAGTTAGGCCACAAGGGATTGCAACCCGCAGTGCTTGTATCAGATATGACAGATGTGTTATACATCACAAGAGTTCAGGAATACAGGAGCTTCAAAGCTCAGCCAGCACAACCATTTACATTCACTGCACACATGCAACCTCTGCATTAGTGTTACACCCATTATACACTCTGTCACAGCCATAATCATAACAACCTGAGCACAGCTGTGGCTACAGCCACAATCACACTACATAATACATAATACAGCTCAGTCTTTCTGTATGAATCAGAGGGAATGCAAAATGTATTGCGAGATAAAGCAAAATATTGCATGATAACACAAAACTTGATGTGAGGTAATGCAAAAGAACATCATAAATAAAATTCCTGCTATGCCCTTTTAGTGGCATGGGCAGATTATGAGACAATGGGCCCCTGGGCAAAGATATGCAAAAAGCCCCACCACCTCTTCTAAACAAGAGCATGACACATAGTCTTTGTGGCGGTTTTGCATCATTTTGTGTGTGTTTTGGGTAACTTTGCATCTCCTTGAGGTCATTTTGTGTCTTTCTTGATCATTTTGTGTCTATATTGGTGTTGTTTTACCTTCCTTTTTAGTCATTTGGTGTCTTTATGTAGTACATTTGCATCCATTTGTGACTGTTAAGAGTCTGTTCCTGATCATTATGTGGTAATTTGAATGACATTTTAAAGGTGTTAAAGGTGAAGTTTGCTGTGCCTTAAAGGCCCGTTCAGTAATCCATCCATGTTTCTGTGCCTCATCTGTTGGACTTTCTTTTTCTTTGTTTTTCATTTGCGTCCTTTTGTGACCATTTTGTATCTCTTCCTGGTCAGTACATGGCCATTTGACATTTTGCAGGTGAAGTCTGCTGTGCATGGTCGGCTCATTCACCTATACAACCATGTTTGGGGGGCTCCATATTCTGACTCTACTATTATCATTTTTAAAAGTTTTGTGCCTCATCTATTGGACTTTCTTGTTCAGTTTTCTTTGATCAGAAGCAGATTACATTATCCTGCTCCGATGTTCTCTTTCCCTCATTCCTATCCTTTGCTCCAACATAGTAGGGAGCTACGATGTATGTCATTCGAATCCCAGGGCTGCCTGACACCCCATTAAAAACAAACACAGTGCTTGGATTTATGTGTCCATTCCAGTGTATTTTCATTTAATTTCCTATGGCGAATCTAAGCCCAGCTATTGCTTTAGATGGAAACAAATAAGGCAAAAATAAAACTAGCTGCATGATGCACGCAAATAGTTCACTGAGGAAGGCAGTTATATGATAGAACATATTTTAGATCAGTGTTTTCCACTGGATATTTCAAAACTTATTGCAAATAAATTCAAAGGTGGGATCATTATGACTGTGCCTGTGTCCAAAGCAATAATGAATAGCCAATAAAAATAATGGGAATAGTTTTATATCTGAGGCACCTGTGAAACCAATTTCTTTTGTATACCGTTGCCAATGAGGATTTTTGTTTTTTAAACCAATAAAGAAAAACTGTGTTTGATGGTGCTGTGTACTCTACAACATCTTGAATTATTAGACGTCAAGTGTTTCCCATCCGGCTGAATAAGAAATCCTGTATAGTTTTTACAATAACACTAACATAAAATTAAAAAGCAAGCTTGGTAAAAAATTTATAAGCAAGCTTGGTATCTTCTATCAAAACCCAATTACCTATAAACCACAAAATGCATTCGCTTTCAAACCTCTGCAGCTCAGAGTTTTTCGTCACATAAAATGCATGGTTAAGTTCCTGCAAAGATATGTTACTAATAGGGTTGTGCTGGTATCATATTCTATGGTATGATTATTTTGGCCAAATAATTACACTAAATGGTACCATACTAATCATCAGATTTTCCTGAGATACACTGCTAGAGCTAAAATATAGAGATTAAAAAAAATCCCACCATAATAGTATTATGATTATCCTACTTTTTTGCCAGTATTGCTTTGCAGGATTTGCTGAAAAACACTTAAAACACCATCAAACAAAACCCGATTCTTGGTACAATTTTAAAAACAGTTGACTTGAACTTACTTTAAATGCAGCTGGTCATCTGTGTATCTTATATCAGTGCCTCCATTCATGTTTTCAAAAATTATGTGATTTACTTAAATTTTTAACCCTTTGAAACCTGGAGTGACATCACTTTTCTTCGTCTTGCTTTCAGATGTCTTTCGCTTGCAAATTGGTGTGAGTTCTTGAAAAAAAATGGAAAAAATACAATGAGCAACTTGGTGAGATGTGTTTCACAAATTGCAAGTTAGTAGATTTAGAATTTATTTTTATTTTTTTTAAATAGGTAAAAATGCTTGGGGAAAAAAGAAAAGAAAGCTAGAGAAAAATTATATGTATAGTTATCATAATCATATTTAAAACTGTGTTACAGAATTATTATATATTTAAAGCACATTTTCCAGGCCATTGTGTTTTTTTTTTTGGTTTGATTCGTTTTATTATTTTTATTAATTTATTCTTTTTTTTAAATTTTGTACTAATTTTCTTGTACATTTTGCTAATTTCTTACAAATTTTTGGCAGTTTCTTCTTTTGTTGCTTAATGCCTTCTTCCCATGTTTTTGAAAGAAATTAAGCCAATTTGCTCAGGTTTCAAAAGGTTAATAGTTGTAAGGGAAGAGTGTTTGCCAAAATCGGACGCAGGTGATGTTCACCTGTGAGGAAGAACAGAATGCACAATTTCAAATCAAGAGTTTCCTTTGTGTCAGTTGTGACATAACGAATGGATGCTCGCTCTCTCACTGAATGTTACAGCTTAGCACCCAAAAATCAGTAGGTCAGCTAGTGTAAACAGCAATTAATGGCCAGGATAGCTAGAGCTCAGAGATATCTGGCTAGCTAGCCCTGCTGTAACTACACCGCCTCTAAGCACTAATCATATTAAAACTGCAAAAAGAAGGCAGGAGCGCTGTTGAGGTTCATGGTAAAATGGTAATAGTGATGGTATAGCAGTTGTTAGAGGTATTACCATCAGAATGTTTCACTCACTGTATGGTAAAAGCAGTGTCCTGGCACATCTCTGCTTGGTAGCTCATTTTATATTCATACTGGAATGGACAGCAAACACAAGCTGGAGGAAACTAACATGATATGCTCATCTCTGTAAAGACACTCCGGGCCAAACTGCAGTACAAGAGAGGCAATGGAAAGTGAAATAAAAATCACAAATACAGTGCCTGCAACAGGAGATTAAGACCTCTCATCTCTAGGGAATGAGGCAGAAGCAGACATCAGCACATCAGCTCACATACACAAACAAGCTCAAGCAATAGCTGCTCCACGCAAGGCACATACCAAGCTTTCAATACAACAAAGAAATGGGAAAATCAGGCAGTGACAGGAGCAGCAAGGTTGCAGCACTGGAAAGACTTCATAGATTTATGGCAAGATTATAAGAAATGGCAAGAATACAAGGAAATGTAAGAAAAATGCACAGGTCGGGAAAATTGAAGTTAAAATAATTTAAAAAAGAATGTCATAGCTCATATATAAGGGATGCCAAATCTCAAGCGTTTGGCATGACACATAAGCTTTCAGACTTTTTCTCATGCTGTCATATCATGTTGCAAACAAATATCATGCCAAATGAAAAGCAAAGTATACAACAACGGCTTGGCATTCTATCAAATAAAATACATGCTGAGCACATTAAAAGCCACATTTATCGTCCAAATCTCACAGGACACTTAAAGCACATATTCAGAGAAATATTGTCTTACAACACTTGCATAAACTGCACAGAGAAAATGAAACCAAATTTGTGGACAAAATATTAATATTAGATCGGCACTATTCAGTTTCTCCTTCACCAGTGTCAGTATAAAGAGAATGCACTCGTTCCAGACTGAATGCAATCTACTTTGTCCATAGAGACAACTAACCTTGTGATTTATGCAAAGCATAAAAATTTTCCAGGGAGAAAGTTTGCCAAATTCAATGATACTAAGTTAAGGGAATAGCTGCACTTAATATGTAGGAGGAAAATAACATCTTTAAAGCCTTGTATATGAAGCTATATCCTTCAAAACCCATCAATGATTCATCACTTAAAGGGAATTATTTTATTTATTTATTTGTTTGTTTTTTAAGGACTTAGAAGTTTCAAGCATTAAAAGGATTGTCTTGACTATATATAAACTATATCAGAGTTTAAAATGTACACAAGTTTTACAAGACTTCATTAATTAGATTGCTTATATCTGGTCCAATTATTTATCATGCAAGTGCCTTCTCTATAAACACTCTTGAGACCCCAAATAGTACGGACAAGTGAGCTTTTTGGATGCGGATAACAAGATAATGGTTCAACCACCCACATGGTGAGTCTTTGGGTTATTTCTCTGAATCAGATGGGCTTTTTGAAAACATAAAGATCGTGTGCTTAAAGGTCTTTTTTTTTGGTCCTTGTTAAGTTTTACATATCTGTCTATATTTATATTTTTAATGGAATAACTCTGCCCACAAGCATTTTTCAGTAGCAAAATGGCAGCGGTTGACTCTGTTTTTTTCTCATATAGGGTCATCCATTTTTCCTCTTCCTATTAATACTTGCCATCCAGCCACTTGGGATTTCTGTTCATGCCACATCCCTTCAGAAATAAAACACAAATACCCAGCTGTATGCCAACAATTTGTTGTTATACATGTCTAACTCTCACAAAAGTTTTAATCCATCATCATTTATTAGCTTAAACTTAAAAGACTATAGTGTAAAATCTGTTGACTCATAGCATATACTGTTACAGCCTTTCTTGAACAATTTAAAACAATTTCAAATATCTATAAAATATCTATCTATGTGAGTGTGGACAAAGTATGAAAATGGAATCAGAGCAAAGTTAGGGGTTTTTGATTTTTGATTTTTTGGATTTGTATGCAGATATCAACATATAGAGGTGAACTCACATGACCAGCACATAGAGGAGGAAGTTTTGACCCTGATATTTGCTGGCTACACTGGGTCAGCCTGAACTATTGCCTCTCGTTCCCACACCCTTGATCATTATCAGACAAAAGACCATGGGTTACGAGATTGATGACCACTGAATGTTTATGTTATGTATTGCGAGAGTGTTTTGTGGGGGAAATAAAGGACAAATATTGAGTACGCTTCAAGTTCATACTTACTGTATATTTCCTAAAATGCAGGTGTGGGAATATGGCATCATGGAAAAAATAGCATACCTTCACTTTATGCCATCCTCAATTTGAAGCCAAAGTAAGTGTAATCAAACAATGTGTTCCCATTGTCCTCTATAGGCGATTTGTTCCGGGCTCATTTTGGGTATAGCTTGGGGGCTTTCTGGCCTGCTGAGAATGCAATGTCATCCATCATAGTTAAGCCTTAGCTTCATTAACATGTCAAGCTAACCTTGACCAGCCCTCCTCTCTGAAAAATCAGGATTCAGAATTCACCTCCTACAGTCAGAAAAGAAGTTCCAGTACTGTCAAGATGACAGGGAAAGATGCCTGAGGGAAAAAGAAGAGACAAGATAAGAATAGCAAGTAATGCCTTCCACCTGAGGGAAATAACGCAACTCCTCCCCCTTGAAGGGAAGAAATTATCCTATCCCCTGACTATCCTGACAACATGATTTACATGAATATCTTGCCTCCAAACATTTAACGATGTATGTCATTGAATTTTTATTTTATTTTATATTTTGTGTGTTTCTTCCCTTTTATTCAATGGTGTCCATACATTTTAGTATGGATAAGTTTTCTAGCGAAGACTTGAAGCTTACTTGAGATATAACCATAAGTTTTATCTAAAAAGTTTTCAAGTGCGCTAACGCGTAATTAAAACAAATTAAACACGATTAAAACCAAACTATTTGTCCACATTGATAATGTCAAAGGAAGTTTTAAGTCTTTGCAAGTTTGCAAAATAATTGTTAAAATGAACAGAGATAATTGAAGGACCTTCTGGGAAAAAATACCAAAAAATGCACCAAAAATTTGGAAATATTTTTCAGCAGTTATGTATTACACACAATTTGCATGTCATGGCCTCAAAATAGTGCTGATATGATAAGCCTATCTGACCATTGTTAATGCTTCTTTCCTGATATGTCTTTCTGTCTCTGTAGATCTGTGATGCAGTGGCTCAACAGGGTTCAGTCCTTCCTCTACTGCAATGAGAATGGTTTCTGGGGGACCTTCCTGGAGAGCCAAAGGACATGCGTGTGTCACACAGGGGTCACCCTATGCCAGCGACCCATCCCATGTGTCATAGGCGGCAACAACAGCTGTGCCATGTGCAGCCTGGCCAACATCTCACAATGTGGCTCCTGCAACAAGGGCTACAAGTTATACCGCGGTCGCTGCGAGCCCCAGAACGTGGACTCAGAACGTAGCGAGCAGTTCATCAGCTTTGAAACTGATCTGGACTTTCAAGACCTGGAACTCAAATACCTGTTGCAGAAAATGGATTCCCGCCTGTACATTCACACTACCTTCATCAGTAACGAGATCCGCCTAGAGACCTTCTTTGACCCTCGATGGCGTAAGCGCATGTCCCTGACTCTCAAGAGTAACAAAAACCGGATGGACTACCTCCACATGATAATCGGTCTGTCAATGAAGATCTGCCAGATGAGAAATAGCAGCATTGACCCGATGTTCTTTGTCTACGTCAACCCATTCAGTGGCAGCCACTCAGAAGGCTGGAGCATGCCCTTTGGGGAACATGGTTACCCACGCTGGGAAAAAATACGCCTGCAAAACTCCCAGTGCTTCAACTGGACTCTCCTGCTGGGCAACCGGTGGAAGACCTTCTTCGAGACGGTGCACATCTACCTACGTAGTCGCGCTAAGATCCCGACCGGCCTACGCAATGACACAGGACAGGGTCCGGTGGATCTTGGAGACCCCAACAAGCGGCAGATCTACATCAAAATATCTGATATCCAAGTGTTCGGCTACAGCCTGCGCTTTAATGCCGACCTGCTCCGCAGTGCTGTGCAGCAGGTTAACCAGTCGTACACGCAAGGAACTCAGTTCTACTCATCCTCATCTGTTATGCTCCTGCTACTGGACATTAGGGATCGGATTAACCGCCTTGCCCCTCCATCTGCACCTGGCAAACCCCAGCTGGACCTCTTCTCTTGTATGTTAAAGCATAGGCTCAAGCTCAACAACAGCGAGATGATTCGAGTAAATCATGCCTTGGACATGTACAGCACAGAGATCCTAAAACAATCAGATCACCTGACTGCTAAACTCTGTTGAACATAGTAACATTAACATAAGGACAGCGAACAGAACCACCCAACAAATGAATTACGAGGGGATATTAATCTTAATTTTGTTTTCTCTTTTTCATTTTTGGACCTTTTCTGCCTTTTGATGTAATATTAACTTTGTAAGCATAATTCTTAAAGAGATAAAGGAAAAAGGCAGTGATGAAAAGCATTTCAGATAAAGATAAAGAAGATTAATGGAACCACTATAAAGACTGTATCATATGTGTCCCAGCATGTCTGTCATTACCTAAAAGAACTTAAAAGAGTGAGAGAGAAAAAAAAAAAAAAGAAATATTAAATCTATGTACTGGTGAAAAAGAGGCCTTGATTTTACTCCGAGGGATCAAAGGTTATATCTGAAACTGCCATTCTTTACTGAGAAAAAAAAAACATTTTTAAAGGAATAATGATATAACACAAGGGCAGACCAGATATCCTTTTATTTCAGCTAATGTGCAAAATATTTCAGACATAACAGACAGTTTAATATTAAAACATGTTTATACATTGTAAGGATTAAATAGCCCTAGTGAGTAAGTAGTCAACACATTACTTATAGACTCTTTATTACATTTCAAACCCACGGCGAATCTGCATTGCTCTTTGTGAGTTATGAGGCACTCTGTCATTGTTCTGACACATAAGGCACACAGCAGGGCAGTAATGGATAGTCATGTCAAATAACAAAAGCCAGCTGTTTATATATACATATATATGTGGGTGAATGTATGTGTGCGTGCGCGTGTGCAAATGTGTGTATACCTTATTTTGGCTTGATGCTTCTTGCTGTTCGTTAATTGAATGTGTCATTTGAGATTGACTCCAGTCGAAGCAAAATCTTGCATTTGGAGCGCTTCTTCCCGTGTTTGAAATTCAAGCTGTGTTTTTCACAAGGCAGTACCTCCTGGTGCGTGAGTGCAATATTGTGGTCTGAAGATTTAACAATCAATGCTATTTTGTACAGCTTTGCAAAATGTACATGTTGTGACTGCTGATTTGTGGAGCTTCTCAGCACCAAGAGCAAAATGTAAACATTCATCATTTCGGGCACATATGCGAGACAACTTAAAGCCATACACTTCCCTGAGGTAGACATACAGTAAGACATAATGGTCATCCCCGTTTCACGAAAGTACTTACATTAAAAAAAATGTTCCATTTCTATGTTTTTATTTTACTCTCTCAGTTTTTAGATAAGAGCACAGCAAAAGGGGAGATGACAAGAGAAGGCATATAATGTTGGATAAGAATCGTGTTGTAAAGCCATTGAATTTCTCTGTTGTGCCACAGGAAAAAAAAATTAAGAAAAAAAAATGGTTATATTAAAGCTTAAAATGATTTTTTGGCAGTGTTTAATCTGTAAGCTTTTTATGACCACGTGTAAAGATTTTTCTTTCGAGAAATGAAATTTAACCTTGTTTTGCATGTTGCTGGAAACATCAGCAGAGCTGCAACTGTGTTTAACACTCAGTCATCAAAGTGAAATATGAAACACTACCTATGTATCGTTGGTCACACTTTATTTGGGTAATCCGATGCTGAAACATATGCTATTGCTGGTGAGTTTTTGTAGGTCCAGTCCATTACCTGCATGTTTGTTAACAACAACAAAGGCAAGGTCACTCATGTCATCTAACCTAGCTGTTCTAGCCATTGATGAGTTTGACTTAAAAAGAGAAGACTTAGTATTTGTTGCCATAGCACCCAAACTCTGGAACAACCTTCCTCCTAGTATAGAAGCTGTCAGCCCAGTTGCTTTTTACAAAATACACACCTTAAAACTCACACTTTCCCCGGTTTTTCTAACCTGGTCTTACTCCTAACTCATCAAAAACTGATGCTTGGTCAGTACCCCTCGGCATCATATACAGACACATGGACACACCCCTTAGCGACGGTACTGTCGGACGGTGGCAGGTTTTGATGCTTCAAGCACGTGTCCTGGTATAAAAAGCAAGAAAGTCCACATAGGGCAAGTGGGTGGGGAAGTGGATGGGTAAAAACAAACTTTTACTCAGAAGACTGAGTGGGCTTATGTCCCACGTGAAACCAAAAGTCAACCAAATTCTTTATCATTGTAGTGTGCTTGTGCGTGTAGTATACAATGCTAGCGACATACTGTATGTCAAGTGACATATGTGAAGTACGTCACATGACATTATATTATGTGCGTAACAAAGAAGAACAAACACCTTCTGTATTGTACTGCAGTGGCTCCCAACTGGTCCAACCTCAGGGTCCAGATTTCTTCTTTGTCATTAGTTCAAGGTCCACACATAAGATAAATGACCACATGTTCAATTTTATTTCACACAGTGTAAACAACACATGGACTTAAAACACAATGAATTAAAACATATTCCAAGACTGAAGTGCCATTACTTAAAACTTTGTGAATAAACAGCACTGCAGCCAAAAAAGTGCATATTATTGCTTCAAGATCTGTGACAAAAACATGACAAAGGCACAGTGTGTTAATAGGCTAAATAATACCAAGATCAAGGCAATAAAATAGTTTCTGGAAGAATAAAAAACTCTACAGGTAAAAACAGCACTTCAAAATAAAAGCTCTTTGCTGGAAATTCCCTGTACTTCAAAATAAAGTATGTTTTTTACAAACTTAACATGTTCGCAGGTCATTAGCAGCCCATTCATAATAGACCACTAACCCACTTTTGGACCCTGATCCACCAGTTTGCAACCACTGTTATATTGTATTGTATTGAATTGTATTGCTAAGATGCAAAGTTCCCCAAATTGAAATGCCTTTTCTCTGTGTGTCACTGTCTCAGCCTCTCCATTTTTTTCTTACCTTACTCACACCAAATTGGCTTCCTGCGCAAAGTGTCACCGCCTAATCAGGGATCCTAAATAATAAAAGTGCATGATTCAGCGTAAGCAGGGATAGCGATACTATAATTATAAAAAAAATGCCCAATTAGCAGTTGGCCATCTTTGGCTTGCAGGTTGTACTTTGGGCAGCCCTGCTGTATACATTTAACAAACAGAAACTGTACATTTCCCATGAGATTGAAGTTTATTTTGAAAAAATGCAAAGCATGTGCTGAGCCTAAATTGATATGTAGCCCCTGACCTGCCAAAACTGACTTGTGGGGGAGGTGAGAGAGTCATAGTTTGAGGGGAAAGGCCACTGACCAAGTGTTAGTATTTTACGAGTTGCGGGTGAGAATGTGTTGGTTTTTCTAATTCTTATATTGTTCTTTTTATGTCTGTTAGTCTCTTGATGTAGTTACAGTTTTCTTTGGAATTTCTGTTTATTTTTTGTGTTCTTTTAAATAATTTGTTTTTTTACATTGTGATGAGAATAGTCTTGTGGGACAAGCTGTAAGCAGGGCTATGTACTGTATCTGAGAACAGCAATGGTGGGCTGTGACTTTAATGTGGAAACAGCATTGAAACAGGATCCAATTTGGGAATGCTTCAACCAATCCAACACCACTTGAAAACTGTGGTCAAAGTCAGAATAAGAAATTGCAGCTGCCCTGAAACAAAACCTGCTTCTGATTTATGGACGTGGCTTTGTCAGCTACAGGTTTTACTGCATCCACAATCACAACTTTAATAGCTGTCTCTAGATGTGCATTCTTGTCATGATGTAATAACGGAATCATGTCTGGCTTTGTGTTACGATGATTATCCTTGTTTTATTTTACTGATGTCAATCTTTTAGTGGGGCACTTTTAATGCTTAAGTGCTGTAAAAAAATAACAATGTAGTTGCTTGGCTAAATAACTATAATGTATCACTACAAATCGAATCAATTTAAGACTATTCAGCTATTTTCTGCAAAATAGTTCACCAATTTCCAATGTGTGGGTTTAGCGCATACGTGGTGGCCAGTTCAAGACGACTGAGGCTCAAGTTGTCAGGCTCAGCTCTGTTGTCAAATTAATCTCACGGTACATTTATCAGCCTTTACCCTTTGTCAGGTTAATAGCTCAACACCCATAAAGGTGCATTTAACAGTTACCTCTGCAATGCTAATGTTTCCAATATGGGTAGGATGGAAACGTTGCAGGTAGAACAGGGCATCTGGACCGTTGATATTGGTGGAATGTACTGTATCAGTGAGCAGTGCATCTGCTTTGGTGTTTCAAAGCTCCTTGAAGTTTATCAAGCTCAGTTATGAATTTTGAGCTTATTAGCATGCTAATGTTAACATGGTAGACGACACTTTTGCAAACATGTTAGCATCCGTAGCATGACCATTGTAACATGTGCATGCTAACAGTACCTGCCAATGGTTTTATGTAGAGCTGATTTTGACCAGGCTGTTCTCATTCTGAACTGGTAAAATAGTGCTGCTTTGTCAGTGCTTTCGGTGTGCATGATGCCAAAAGGCACCTTTAGCATGCGCGTGGAATGCCGCCGGACATCGTCAGCTTAGAACATGGCCAGAAAAAACTGATCACGGTTTAATTATCGCCAGATGGCACATGGTGGTGTCACTTGTGAACGTGGCCGGACAGAACCCTTTTGCATGCACATGAAATGCAGTATGACGGCTACAGGTTGAAATTCTGCAGGTAATGATAGGAGGAGTGCGAGGGTGTCAATAGGGCGAGCAGGAGAGAAGGGTGGATGGGTCAAACAAACCCGGACTTTGATGCTGGAGCCCAGTGTTTGCTTCCCATTGAAATGTGATGTTTTTTCTGCACTTTACCATGTGCCTCCTTCCCCTAATTCTAACCAACCATGACTTTGTCCTGGATACCATCTGTGCCAGCATGTGCGTTTATTGATGTACCAGTGTGGGTTGCCATGTGATGTTGTTACCTAAACATAACCATGTGCAGCATCATTCCACCATGTGCATTTGTTGACATCATGATAGCGGCATCCTGGAGCGTAAATAGCAGATGCGTAAGGATACCTATTTGTAGACGCGAAAGGGCACTGACAAAGTGACAATATGTGACAATTTGGGATGAGAACGTGTTGTTTTGACATACTGGAGCTGACAAGCCTGAGATGGCCACAAGCCTGCAGTCAATGGAGATGAGATGCAGTAAACAGGAGAGCGTTCAGCATTGACATTGGACTATCCAAATAAATTGTTACTTTATTATTATTATTATTATCCTTATTATAATTATTATTATTAAGTGCCTGTTATCTATCCCTTTAACACATTTAGAGCTGGAGAAAATCTTTTAGATGTGACACAGAGGAGTGAATTAGCTTCAGAATTTACAACCATAGATCAAATATACACACAAGGAGGTTTGTGCATGTGGGGAAATCAACCAGCAGACAGAGGGTCAAAAAGATGACTTGAAGTAATGGTTGATATTTTTTTTGGTCCCCTGTTGTACAATATATCTGTAAATATTAACTCTGTTACAGTAACAACACTCTGCTACAGTAACAATATTATAAAATATAACAGTATTGAAAGGGAGTACAAAGACTACTTCAACGAAAAAAAAAAGCCCTCCATTTGAGTACATCAGCACAAAGTACAGGGCACCCATGTCTTATTTATCTAATTAGATTCATGACAATTTATGACTGTTTTTATATTGTCAAAACATACTGTACATTTCAATTTAGTTTCCAGCCACTGCAAGGTCCATAAAACAAGCACATTTATTCGTATGGCATTACGCTACCACAGTGTTGCTTACATGTATCCATGGATATGTCTGAAGATTTTTACACCTAATACCTTGCCTATGTACTTTTTTGCTGTTCTGTTGAGATCATTATATCAGCTTATTTCAAATGAATGTTTCATATAATAATCTATTTCTCATTAAAAGGCTATATTTAATAAGAAGAGCAAGGCTTGTTTGTACCATTTTCCATTGTAGAAACTATTATTTTGTACACAACAATGCAGAGTATTTACCAAATCCAAGGTTCCAGCTAATTTTAGTGTACATGCATGGTCTAAGCATTGCCAAAATACTTTCCCTTAACTGTGGACTTTGGTTCTATTGAAGATTTTCACAATAAGTATTATCCTGTCCCTGAAGTTTGCTGATAACAAATATTTCTTTGCTTGACCCACCACTTCTTTGTATGGCTTCACATTTTATTGTTTGCTGAATACAGTGAAAGGAATAATGCTTGTGCTCAAGGATTCACATCCTGTAGGACTGGGGCATTTCATCACCACCAGATTCGGTATTTATTTCCCCATCATACAGACCCAACAGCTCTGGCCAGCTTCTCATCCACTTAATCATGCCCATGTTTTTTTTCTCTGCAGCACTTCATTGGCTAAAAGCAGTGCTGCAGAACTGCTCTCAGTCCTTGACATGGATGCCATAAAACATGCCCCCCATGATGACATATAAGCCGATACCTGACAGCAACAGTAACAACATGAAGGGGTTGCAAAAGATTTCAAGAATTCAGGGGACATTTAGAGTACTAATGCTACATTTTGGAGGCAATTTTTATGAAAAATCAACTTGACATGAGCTGTAAAAACAACAATCATATGCATACAAGTTTTTTTGGGGTTTTTTTTATAGATCATCCAAAGCATCTCAGTTCTGTTGATAATGCTCAGAGGTGCAAAGACACAAGAGCCTTCATTGAGAAGACATAGTGTTATCTATTGTAAATCTGTTGAGACAGTGTCACTGTTGAAACTGCATCAGCACAACGCTGAAAATTTAATGCTGCGTGGGTCAGATGATAGCACAGGTTTTCTCTGCATTCGAGTTTGGTAAAAGCAGCTCTGCCCCCTACTGCACAGATTCACAATAATTAATACAGTTATACCAATATTAGAAATTAAATCAATATTATTTGTGATAACCAGGAAAACTCTCAAACACATGGCACTATGTTTAGCCTTATTTGGTTTTATGTGTACCAGTACTACATGCAATGTTCTATTATAGTTCTGTACTTAGCATTGTATATTAAAAATATAACCTATTTCATACTAATACATCGATATTCTGCCTTGAAAGCAGTTTAAAAAAATATTTAGATTATTTTAAAAATGACAAATACTATGTTGATGCTGTGAAATAGTGCTATAATCGGCATGTTTTACGCCTACCACTGCACCATACAATTTAAGATGGTTATTAGTGTTCACACTGGATTCACATGATGCAGTGGATTTGAATCCATTATCAGATGATAATATTTGTGATGTCACCTCAGAAAACAGTGTTTAGTGGATGTCTTGTGTGTCAGAGAAAAAATGTAATACACGAGTTATTGGTCTTTTAAATTCATTTTTTTTAAAGCGGTTTAAGAGCTGTCTTTCAGTTAATCCTGAATTGCAACAACTACAACAGTGCTAGCTCTAGTGATGTAGTCTGCATGTTATGCTGCTATGTCAATTCCCTGCTCAGATAATCAGAATTTTGTCACACAAGGAGGCATTTTTTTCTGCGTTGTGCATATCGGCCTCTATGTGAACATCTGTGAGCTATAGTTGCCCAATAATATTTTCTCTACATTCCTGCATTTTTACAGAAATATGAGTTGGAGCTCCCAATGCAAAAACCTGGACATGATCCCTCACTGGCTTCCCACTTGTTAACGCTGCCAGTTGTGTTGGTTGAAATGCCACGTCAAGCCAAAGGAACCTCTGCAGGGAATTGAACATGCAGATGAATACCATGTTGTGCCACCTGGACACTTCTCTGCCTCTGTTTTTGTGTATCAGTGTGGAGGTGGGGTCCTGATTTCAGTAACAGCAGTTTAAACCGGAAACAGACAACATAACAACCTTCTCCCACAAGCATTTTCCATTGATTTTATTGTTGGTGTCACTTTTTGTCTTCTTCAGAGCCTAGCAACTACCAACAACAATGGACACATTCTGTTTTTCACAGTTACAAAAAAAAAAAAAAAAATGGTTGTTGTACCGTCCGCCATCCCTTCGTGGAGATAGTAATGTAGGTGAGGGTTAGGAATTATGCCTATTCTTGTGAAGATAGAAAAACAATAACACAGTGGCTCTGTAACCTGAACCAAGACAGCAAACTCTCTATTATTTCCCACATAGTCAATGGCAGCACATTACAATTTAACCCCTCTGTTCTTACTTTTCAAATTAAAAGCCCGACACATACAGCATCACTGACTACCAAAGGGAACTTACATTGACTCAGAGCATTTTGCCAAGACGTAGCTCAAAAAAAGAGCTAATAGTAACTGCAATTAACTTACGGTGACCATCTTTGGCAATTCAAAGTAGCTTTAGCGCATCCTCTTTCTGTTTTGGTTGCCCAGTGGTTGATGCATGTCCTTAATGCTGTAAATTGAGTCTTCATTTTCCTGTGAGATTGTACCCGATGGCAGACAGAATTGCACTGAGAAAAAGTAGCTTATAAGGAACCAATCTACAAACGTAAATGTACCCAAAGAGGTACAAAGGAAACACTCAAAATGCCAAGTGATGCATTATTTTAACTTGTTACAAAATACATCAATGCATTACATTTTACATAAAATATTGCCACAAGGATATAGCATAAAAAAAGCAAAATATAATGATAAAAAAAAGTCTTAGTTATTAAACTTTTGCCTTTCTACATTATTACACAGTGTGCAGTGCACACAGAGAATTTATTTGTTTTATTTTACATCTGCACTGCAACAAAGCAACAACCTTTAAGGCTGTAAAATAAAGCTATCACTTAACCCTTTGAAACCTGAGCAAATCGCCTTGATTTCTTTTATAAACATAGAAAGAAGGCAGCAACAGCAAAGGAGGAAATGACCCCCAATTTAGCAAGAAATTAGTAAAAAGTACAAGGAAATTGCCTAAAATTTAGTAAATAAATCAATTTTAACAATAAAATATTTATGGAAAGAAATGAAAGATGCTTTAAAATAGTATATTAATTCTGCCACATCATTTCAAATAGGCTATGCAATTATGATAATTATAAATGCTGTTTTTCCCTTGCCCTTTTTTCTTTTTTCTAGATTTCCGTAGGTCTTTAAAAGATAATTTTCTAAATCTACTAATTTCCAAGCGGATCATTTCTTACCAAGTTGCTCATTGCTTTTTTACCCTCATGTTTTTGAAAGAAATCACACCAGTTCGCTCAGAGTTTATAGGTTTAAATACTTGTGAAAGGGATCTGCATTCACCACAAGAAAAGTGATGTCGCTCCAAGTTTCAAAGGGTTAAGTGACAAAAACTGCAGTTCTCTGAATGGCCACTTGAACTGTCTCAAACTCAAAAAGTAAAAACCCTATAGACAACCATGATAAAATGCCCAGCTTTATAGCAGATATAATTATGTTAACTTCATCAATCATGACAACTGTACAGGGGTGATTTTTTTAAATAGCTCACCTAAGTTATGCATATTTACATGTGGGGCTGCTTAAGTGACAGGCTGTCTGCGAGGCATTGCTACAGTCCGTGAGTCAGATCACAAAAACAGAAAAGGCGAAAGCCGAAATGCCAAACTTCATGCTTCATAACAGCAGTCCACAAACTAATGGGTGATGTCATTATTTATACAGTCTCTGACTGCAATAATTTTGGTAGATAAGTGCAAGAATTTAAAAAGATTTATCATTTTAGAGCAAAGGAGAAATGAACATAATATTCGTAAGGGGAATTTTTTTTCATTTGATGGGCATAGATGATTGCCTAATTCCCCAGAGCTTCTTTCTTTTCGTAGAAAATGGTTCTGTCATCCCAGGCTGTGATTTGAGCTAAAAGGAAAGGTTTTACAAAAAGAAACTGGGGGAAAGCTTTTAATATAATTGATTTAAATGCAATGCAAGTGAAGCAGATGTTCAAATAGCTGCTTTACTCAAATTTCCTATAAACTGTATACAGTATAGTATATACATTTGCCATACTCTGTTGAGCTGTGAAGTTGAGACACTCAGCAACCAAGTTTCTAAGCTACAGGACAAAAGGAAAGAAATGAAAAGTCAACATCCAGGAACAATGCTGAAGTCAATTTTATGAGCTTCATGGCAGTGGCTGTCTGTTTTGTTTTTGTCCTCCATGAATCAACAGAAATTAAACAATGCACATTGGATCCTCTCCTTTTTGCTTCATCTCAAACTAAGCTAATTAAATATTTGAATAGCTATTGTAATCCCTGCATCTCAAGTGAGACACAAAAGGCTTTGTAAATCTATAACTCTCTCATAGTGGAGCAGAGTGGCACCCTGATTGATGGTAAATGATGGGAGTTTCTGAGTCTGGGCTTTACAGTAATTGGACAAATGGGCTGTCCATCGTCAGCATTGAGGTTCCATTAATAAGTGATGAAAACCAACAGTGGAAACAATTTTAATTTCACTCTCCCAGTCCTAGTAGCATTGGAGTTCTGTGGTCACTTTCCAGTTCCTGGCAAGGAATGAATGGCAGTTTATTGGACCAGAAACGCAGTAGAGCCGCACCACACAGAATCCAAGCCCCTGAAACATTTGTCCAATTACTGTAAAGACAAAGCTCAGAAATGCTAAAAAAAAAACCCAACAAAAATCTATGAATCAGAAACCAAAAATAAGAAACAATGGCAGTACAGTCACGCTCAATCTATTATTTTGGATGCAAATCACACTGCTTTGCATTTGACACTGTAGCCTTGTGTCATATTTTGGAATCATTTTGGATTCCAGTTTTTGTTGGATAGTTTGTGATTCTACATTTCCTTGCACTTTAATTAATAGACAAAATGTATCTCATAGCTACAAGAGCATTGCATCCAAGTCTGATGGTAGTAATGGAATAAGTTGTCAGTTGTGTTAAGTCACATCCCCTGAAATCACGACTGTTTACCCTACCTTACTATGAGATGCATGTTGCAGCATACAAAGGTACTCTCAAGGGAAAAAATCTCTGTCAGATGTATGAGCTCAGAGATGAATTAAGGCAAAGCACACCTCACCAGAAAAAGCTGAGAAAAATGAGAATGTCCTTGCAACCTTATACTTTCTGATTTAAGTCAAAAATTAATCCATGGTGAGACAGGGTAGTGAACAACAACCTTGAAATCTTCCACCATATTATGAGAGGACCCCAGAAACTTGAGTCTGTATCCTCATTCAAAGATGCTGCTGCACATAATAAAATGCTCTCTGTTATTTTCCTCTGCAAATGTTGGGAATTATGATCAATTTGGCAATTCTTTCAATCCCCTGATATAAGAATTTTCAAAGTATTTCCCAATTAAAAGTTACATGTCACATCATTGGAAAAATGCTGCATGGGTAGCACAGGGCCAAACCAAAGTATCAGTATAAGTGAAAATTCAAAGAGTTTTAATACTGATTCAGGTTTTCAGCAGGTTTTGTTAAAAGACCTCCAGTTACATCTATTATCTGGTAACCCTTACATTTTATTATCTGTGACTGTAATACTCAGATATTGCCTCTGACCCCATGGCTGATCTTTCTTGTCTCTTAATAGACATGATTTGCTTTTTACATAAAACTACCCATTGTAGCAGTATTACCTTGGACCTGGTTCTCACTTGAATTATCACAGTTTCTCATGTAACATCAGTCATTGTATCTGATCCGTATGAATTCTAATTTGAACTTTTCTACGATCACACTACACACTCATGTCAGTGGCAGACTGAGGCCATGTGAGAGCCAGGGGCAAAAAAATCATAAGGGTACCAGGTGAGAGTGGTGAGGCACCAATACACAGGAAGTTCTATAATATCACACTTTCTCCACTGGGAGCGCACTGTTGAGGGCACTTTATCATATTCTTTGCTATTGAAAGGGCACCAGAAAGGACACTTTATCACATTTTTTCACTGGGGTCACCTTAACGGGCCCTACATTGTATTTTCTCTACTGGAGGATCTACTGGATGGCACCCTAGAGTGCACTGCATCACGTTGTCTGTACTGGAAATGCACCCCAGAGGGCCCTATGTTGCTTTCATGGGCACTTGAAGGGGCACGTTATCCTGTTTTATCCACTAGGATGGAAATGCCAAATGCATCTTCTTGACCAGAGGCACACCCTAGATGGTCCTGCATCATGTTTTCTCCACTCTGAGAGCACCCTTGAGAGCCCTTTTTCACATTTTCTCTATTGAGAGGGTATCCAGAGGGCACTTATCCTGTTGTCTCCACTGAGGTGGCACCCTAGACTGCTGTGCATCACATTTTCTCTACTAGAAGGTCACCCTAGAGGACTGAGCATCACGTTTTCTCCACTGGACACTCTAAAGGGCCATTTATCCAGTTTTCCACTATGAGTGTACACCCTAGAGGGCACTTAAACAAGTTTTCTCCACTGGGAGGCACTCTTAAGGGCCCTGTATAGCATTGTCTCTACTGGAAGACCACCCTAGATGGCAGTGCATCATGTTTTCTCCATTGGAAAGGCATTCTAAAGGGTACTTTAACAGGTTTCTCCACTGAACAGGCACCCTAGAGGGTACTTAATCACATTGTCTTCACTGAAAGGGCACCCCAGAGGGCCCTGCATCACGTCTTCTCCACTGGAAGGCCACTCCCTGAGGGTACTTAATCACATCTTTTGCACATTGAGCCACCATAAAGTGCAATTTATCATGTTTTACCTTCCATCCAAATGGGCAGTTTTTCATGTAGTGAATTTTTTTTGTATCTCCCAAGAGCTCCCTCAAACTTTTTTTTCCAGAGCAACATTACAGCCTCAATAAATGGAACATGATAATTGCTTCACTATTGAGTGAGAGCTACAAATGAAAGCTCACCTCTTGCTAAATCTCAGAGCTCATCGGTGCTAATAAAGATAATCATTACTTTCTTTTTGACATGATAGCTTTTTAAAACCTCCTCAATGACCACCTCCTGTCCACCTATTCCAGTTTACTGCAAATGATTCCTCAACATTATATAATGACACCTTTCATTTCTTAGTCTTCTTCAATCGCAAGTAATCGACCTAATCAAACATGAAATTGTCAATTTATCTAATGAGGTCTCTGGTCTCTTTAGAATGCACACTACTGCTTTAGTGCCCACTAGCATATTCTCTCAGCAAGAGACAGGCTCTGTAGACATGTTTGCCATTATAACATCCACTCAAGTCAATTAAGAGCTCTTTCATGTGTCAGGATCTCCTTTGCAGGTGGTCACTGCAGCACTGAATTGACCTAATATATCACCAAATCAAATATTACAACCATATTTCAAATCTCCAACACTTACAATGGGATTCATGTAAACCTGAGGGAATTTGCACATTGAACTGAACAGCATTGTAAGAGCTTTAGTCATAATACTACTCATTTTAGGATGCAGCCAGTAAACTATCAATGTGCCACAGTCACTAATAAAACTAGAATAAACTTAATTTGTAAGTGTTGACAGATGTAAGAAATTTGACTTAGTACAAAATACAGTGAGAAACTGACTCAATGAACAACTACACAGACAACAAATCAAAGAAAGATAATGAAATATTAACATAAAAAAAACATAAAAAGAAATAAAGAACAGTGAATGTAATTAAGCGTGCATGGTTATGTTGGACAAATGTATTAATTTTTTATATGTTTATATGTGTAGTTAAAAATTGGCCAGTACAAATAAGTTATTCCTCTGTGGTTTAAACTGAAATAAATAAATAAGTGTAATATTTTTGTGAAAACCCCTGAATATTAAAGGTATTATTAGATTTACTGTATGTCAATAGTGAATGAGTCACCAGATTAATTTGTGCATGAACAGCAGCAGTAACATAGTTTCCTCTGTGCCCCATCACAGTTTAATATTGATAAGATTAAATAAAGACAATAAACTACATACTTACTGTCTTAAGTGAGTGTAGCTACATTTATTTAAATTAGTACAATCTACCACTGTTTTGTAAAAATTGACCAGATTCTAAGCTGTATCTGCTTCCAGCATATTTTACTTTATCTGTTCTGCTAGCAGCGATTACATGATGTACTGCATTAAAATGAATAAATACATAACAAAAGGGACACCAGACTGTGTGCTTACATGAAGCCACCCACACCTAACAATAAACCAAATTGTTTATTAGTCCGTATTTGTCACATTGGCTCAGTGATTCCTAACCTTTTTCCTTCTGAAACGTTTTCTATTCTTGTGTAAACTGATAACTCTTGACATGTTATATGCCTATTTCATATCACGCTCAATACATAGCAATTACAGTACAGAACAATTGGTAAAATTGTTATTGCTATTGGTAAAAAACTGCAGGAAGCTTGTGTAAATGACTGATTTTGATGAATTTTGAGCAATTATTTTCTGTAAATATTTCATCAGACATTAGTTTTTTTCTGATTTTTCTAGGAAAATGTACATACAATACAATTCTCCATCTGTGTTATGTTTTTTGAAGAAAAAAAAGTTTTTATTTTCTTGGTTCTTTTTACCGTGTACTTTTGTAATGCAGTACAAGGCTGTTTAGTAGAGAGAAAAGGCTCTGGGAATGTAGCTTTTGTTCAGGTCTTCACTTTGCAATTATCCTTTGAGATTTCTTGAAGTTTATATCTTAAATAATAATTTCAACGTTATAAAAAAAACAAACAAACAAAATGTCAAAAATAAATAAAAAATAAGATGGCTTTATCACCTCCTGTGAAGCTTTGGGGACCCCTAGTGGGGGTCAGGACCCCAGATTGGAAACCAATGCATTGGTTGATATATTTGTTTTCCAGGTTTAACTTAAATGATGCTTTGTTGTCATCGTTATTCCTGAGCGTGGTTGTTATTTCATTTTCTCTTTTTAAGATTTTTTTTAAAAAACCTTTTTTGCCTTCATTATTAGCCTACTTATTGCTGTGAAGTGAAATTGCTCTCTCGTCAGTCTGCTACCTAATATCAATTGTTGAATTTAAACAAACCGTAAATCTATTTGCAATTTAATTTAGTTATGCATATTATATAATTCATACCACTTATCTTAAAATATAAAAGGATGCATTATGCAAGCAATTTGCAATAATCTCCCTTTGGCACACTAAGTTATACGAGTTATATTAGACAAGCAAACTTTTTTTTTATTTTATTCACTGGATATTACCCTGATTAAATAAGTGTCTTTAAAACTTTTTATTCTTATTTTTTTATTATGCAGTGTCTGAAGCTTCATAGCGAACACCTGGCAGAGTTCAGCACAGGAAAAGGAATACTAGAGGAGACAGACGCCTTTTATCAAAGACATTGCATACAGTAAGAGTTTGGCAGTGAATCAATGAACAAGGTGGCAAAGTGTGTGTCACAGGGTTTAGAGAAAAAAATAAATGAGAAAACTGATCCAATGAAATATACACGGGATGTAAAAATGGGATTCTGATTTTGATTCCCATTTTTTACTTGTTTTCACTTCCTCCTTCTTGCCTCTGGTTCACGGGAACTGATTATGTTTTAAAGGATAGAAAAGACACATATTTGTTAAAGTTCAGAAAACCCGGAGCCCCCAGACAACAGGAATTAACACTAATGATAAAAAGTGGGGCAACCTTGTATAATGGATAAGTGGGGGAAACAATCTGGCCTCAGTTAAATAAATGTCAAATAAATAAAGCCCATTAACAAGGAACAGGTGAACTTATTGTTAAGATTGCACTTTCCTCTGGGCAGAAAAACAGCTGACAGGAATAAACACACTTGTTAGTGTACACTCTCGCCTTGCAAGGAATTAGACACAACCTGGCAGGTAGCTCTCCTGATAATTGAAGACACTACACCGTAAACACCTCAAGGCTGTTGTTATTCTAGAATCTTGTTAACAGCTGTGGATGACAGAAATGTGTGAGTGCAAATTTTAAGGGCATTCCACAGAGTGAATTTTGTGACAAGCCCCACAAAAATAACGGCATTAAGTATTTTAGGTGCAAAATGTTGTCATATAGCTCACAGCTAGAAAAAAATGTTTTGAAACACCTTAATGCAGTTCTTTTTGTGTGTGTGTGGTGCGGTGAACATTGGGGGTTTTTTGAGGATCTGTCTTTATACTGTATTATGATGTTTTGGGTTCAGCTGTGGTGTTATTTATGATGGCCCTCAGGTGCTGAGGAAAAGTGCAAATTTGCAAAGAAAACATAAAATAATGAGTCAAAGCAACCGTGTCGCACAGCAGCACAATAAATCAGAGACCAACACTGCAGTTTGCATACGATATAAATGCACAAGATAAAAACAGTTAATCAGAAAACAGCAAGTTGCACAAAAAAATCTAACAATTCAGACAACAAATTTTCATAAAACCAAAGTGGAAGATAAAATCAGCCTCCAAAGATACACAAATGGATCTCTGCATGCAAACTAAAAGTGAATTGACTGCTGCAATTCTTTATTTAAAAACAATAAAGCTGAAAAGCAGTGTTTTGGTTTCCTATTATCTTATCCACTATTTTGTGCTAGTGCCTGAAAAATAAAAGTAAAATAGCATAAAAAACAAAAGCATATGTATGGTGGCCCTGGTCCAGGGCTTTGCCTCGAGCTAAAACTTAAAATAAATATACTCAAAATTTTTTGAAAAATAAAAGAAGAAAAAACATCCCCCCAAAAAACCTTCAAAATTTATTTTAAAAAATGAAGAAAAAAAACAACAACTGTAAATTATAGAGAAAATAATAATAATAATGATAATAATACGGGAAAGAACACTCCCCAAAAACCTCAAAATTATTTATAAAAAAAACGTAAATGTTTATCAGATCAGTCGGCAATTAATTTTCTGTCAACTGAGTGATGGATTCATCAACTAATTGTTGCAGCTGTTCTTGTTTAAACTGTTTGCTGATCAAATATATTACAAAACATATTTTAAAAACTCATTATCTATCTATCTATCTATCTATCTAGATAGATAGCGAGATTTGACGGTTACATATATATGTAACCGTCAAATCTCGCGCGTAACCGTGAGATTACGGATGACCTGTGAGGTCAAGGGTTAAACCCGACTTCCCTATAATACATCGCAAAGAATTTTGGGAGCCAGCATCCGCAAATAGTAATGCAAAAGCAATGCATTCCGGTAATGTATGGCTGGTTATAATGGATCGAAAAGGGGCTTGATGCCGAAAGAAATTAAACCCACAAAAAGTATTGGAGCAGCTCGGAACTGCAGGAAAGTGTCGAGGGGACGAGGAGAGGATCGAATCACGACTGACGCTCGGGCACATCCATCCACGGCATTAGCGCTGCGGCTGGAGCCCCGCCGCCCTCATCGTTGCCCGGACCGGGTGTGACTGTCAGAGGGCCACAACCTCAGACGACCTCTGAAGTGACAGAAAATTCACTCTCAGCTTAAACAAACGTCTTCACCGACGGTCCATGCACCATGCACACAAGGCGCCTCATCAGCATGCTTGAATTAATGGAGGGACATGTCCTCAGGAGAGACGCGTCACCTGCAGCTCCGGTGAGTCCAGTGCGTAACTGTGTGCTACAGTGTTTAACCCAGATTTGGTACTGACTGTATGAGAGTTAGTTGCGCAAGACGCAGTAAAAACTCAGGCTTGTAAGGTGTTTAATGGCATTTTGGTGGAATTTATGCACTTTTTTTTCCTTCAGTAAAATTGTGTTATTGCATAGGTTTGCGTTGGAAAATGCTTGTTCTGCGCCATGCAGCCAGTTTTTTTCTGTTTTGCACCAGCACAGGGGTTGGTAGGACAGTCCCCATACTGACACTGACACATTGTCAGCAGTCTGGGTTTTCCTTTCATGTAGTGCTATTGGCATGTTTTCCACGTTTCCACGTTTGAAGGGGACCTAAAATGACATGGTTTAATGCTTTGATGATATCCTCTTCAAACTGTCAGTGTTTGAACGTCTGTATTCACCCTTTTTTTTGCAGGTTTTCCATATAGTGGGGCACGTTCAATCTGAAAAATGTGTGCATTGTTTTGCGTTGGTTTCCTGGTAGCAGGTGTGTCAGAGGTGTTATCCAATCAGCAGCAATATTCATACAAGCCAAATTCTTGTAGATCGTTACTTATTGTACTTCTGAGTTTTGTCTTAATTTATTCTAAATGTCACACTTGCTTTCCGAAACAGTGTTCAGAGTGAGTGAAACCTGAGGGGTTATATTAAATGTAATGCCTTTACATAGATTTACCTGATTATTTGAACTTCTGGCCATGTTAAATATGAACAGCATTGACTGTAACACTAGGCTTATAGGCTATTAAGACACAAAACATAGAAAAGCTTAATAGATCCCCTGTCAAGTCTTGATTCCCTGTAAAAACTGAAAACTGCCTCTTCAGTATCTCGGCATCAGCTTTTCAGTAATTTGCTGTCTTGTACTTTTGTTGAGCACTGAAATAAAAGCCTCTAATTCTGTATGTTCGACATAAAGTGTCTGAGGTGACATAAAACATGTGGAACTTTGCTCGGTTTCAAGTGTAGTTACAAGAGCAACCAAGAAATATACAGTATGTTAACCTGTCAGAGGAGCAATTAAGCAACTGCGTGATGATCAGACTGGAACACATTTGTTTTTCTGCACTTTGGGTGTAGATATAAAAAAACATCAGTCTTTGCAGAATCATGTGCTACAACCTTGAATTATCACATGCCAGCTGATAATGAGCTTTGTACATATTTAGGTTCTGCATTTGTGACAAAATTGATGTTTACGTTGGTTGTGAGGGTGTTGACGCAACTATAGTTGGGTTAGGTGGTGATAATTGGATATGCTGTTTATGTTGATAGATGAAAGCTTCTGAAGTGTGGACATTTTCTTTCATCTTTGCAAGAACAAGTTACTTTTAGTTAAAGTTCTTTACAGACTGAACCATATATTGGACTCGCCTCCTCTTTTTGCCAAAATGTATTATATCTTTTATTCTCGAGGTGTTCCTGGGCTCCTCAATTGCTGCTTGAAATACATTTTCGGGTTTGAACGCACAGTGCTAGTAGCGCGTTGTTTCTGTGTTGGAACTGTGAAGTTTATTGGACCTTGGTGTACATTTGTCTCATATATTGAACATAACATTCATTTTCAATATAACTTCTCTTGTCATAGCCTCGCAAAGCGTATGTTCCAATCAGATTTGGAGGGTTATCTAAGGTAGCTGACATAAGCGGGACATTGCACAGCAGGAATAATATGTGGTAATTGAATTTGAAAACCTTTATTTTATTTGAAAAAAAACAGTCCTTTTTTTTCTACATTAAACTGAGCGCTTTAATTTATGATGAGCTCATTGGTGGTAAAGAAATGGAGACACGGATGGTGTCTCCAGTATCACTGCCTTGCAGCCTGCAGTTTGTCAGGAGTCGGACTTTCGTTTGTTGAGCATTTCTTGCTGAATGATGAATTTTGGAATATGTGGTTTTCTGTAGTGTGCTACTTCAGGAAATTCTGACTCTAATTTTAAGTCACATAACAGCTCAGCTTTACATACGCAAATATTTTAAAAGAGTCATATCATTTTCATTGATCCATAAATTCTTGTTATATTCCTATTGTCGGAGATTTTCACTGCACCATTTTGCACAAATAATACACTTGAGCTGGTCCAGGAAAAAAAATACAAAACATGTGATGTCACCCCATTTGCCACCCAGTTATCTAAATCAGTTGTCATATTTTTTATGGCTTTGTTAATCCCAGTATAAACAGTGCTGCCCTTCATGGCAGAAAATGAATGAGCTCTGCTCCTCCTATATCCACCAATCCTTACAATAATTAATTGCTATGCCACACTTCAAAAGTGGTACATTGTTTTTCTCCTGATGCAAGGATAGGTGCTAACATATTTAAGCACTGGCCCCACGGGCTACTAAGCCTCTAAATTTGGTGGAAAAAGTACAATTTTGGTCGGCCAAATGTATACATATGTAAAAAAAAAAGAAAAAAAGAAAAAAAAAAGAAAATACAGAAAGGGCAATTTAACGCAACTTAACACGGCCTTACTAAACGCTGGCACTTAATGAATGAAAAGACCTTAGAAAACTCAAGTTCTTTATAAACATACAAAGAACTTGGTTCTCTCACAGCCTCTTAGTTTACAGTCTATTTCTCTACCTCTTCGCATTGTGCCTGAGTTAGGCATGTTTGCCTATAATAAATACAGCCTAAAAAGCCTATAATAAATACCTCCAACTGTTTAGTTTCATTTATTTTTTCATAGTCAGCCTTTTGTGTGTTTTTATTGTTCATCTGTAGCATCATGTGAGCAGTCTGAGTAGACTTAGTAAACCCATACTGAAGGAGCCCCGGCATATCATTAGCTAGCCAGTGATTTGTTGCAAAGAGTGATCATGTTAACTGGTCACTTTTAGCTGTTCATTTGGACTAAATGATGAACTGATTATATTTTGCTGGTTAAAGGTCAAGGTTAATTTGACTTTGCGTCCGTCTCATTCTTATGAACAAAATATCTCAAGAAGGACTTCAGCATTTTCTCATTTTTGGCACAAACATCTACTTGGACTCAATAATGAAGCGATTAAATTTAGTGGTCCAAGATCAAGGTCACCGTGACCACCGAAAAAGATGTTTTTAACTCAAGTTGACAAAATTCTGTACAGATGTCTAGTAGGATTTATTTGTGAAGTGCTGATATTTCATATTCAAAAGGTCAAAGGTCAGCGTCACTGTAACCAGTGTGTTTTGCAGAAACAATTGTCTTGCCTTTCTAAGCGTCATATCTCAGGAACAGAGGAGGGGCCATTTGGTCAGACACTGAATTGGTGACACTGATCTTGGGTGCCCACCTTGAAACTGTGCTGATTGTATAGATCTTCTGTGCTGCCGAGGATGTGTGAGATGTGTGTGACGCATCCATGTTTTTATGGATGTAGATGTAAAATGTAAGTGCAACTTAATTGGCGTGCAGAGGCATGCAAGCGCGAGGCCTTCTTTTCTTGTTTTATTTAACCTTTGTTGAGACAAGTAATCTCATCGACACAGGTAGTCTCACTCTCAAGAGAGACCTGATAAAACTAAGCGGCCACAAGGGGCCACCCACAGAGAATATTTGGTGCATACAGAGTAACTCTTTGTGGCCATGGTTTATGTTGAACCTTGTGATGATGGAAATTCTACAACTTTGAAAGAATTTTACTATATTTGTGTCTATTACGAAAGCATAGAGGATTAACAGTGTCATTTGATTAAAACGGGGTCAAAAAATGGACAGTCAAATTTGTTTAACATGTTGCTACTCCCCAATGTATATGTGTCTGCAAATAGTCCTAAGAGGCTGTTCATTAACACAGGACCTCCAGTTTCTCTGCCCTAGTTTCACCATCTGATTGACAGAATGGGGGAATTTATTTATGACCGACAGCTTCACCTTTACCATTTAGTACTTTGCATGAAACTGCTGGCGGCTGTTTTGTCTCTGAGGCCACGGAATAGCGTAGCGTAACACACTCATCTTTTGTGAACACTAACAAACTAGCTCTCCAGCCCGCTTGATCTAGACAGGCGCTGGTGAGATTGATGGCTGTGACTTGAAAGCTGTATTTCAGAAACTGCCTACTCTCCCCTGACAATATTCTATAAACTGCTTCCTCTGGTAAATCTGGTGGCTCCCACTCCATCTGTCTCTGTCAGGGGGGGAGACGCACACACACGCTCCATGATCACAGTTACAAAACACAAGCCAGGGACACCTTTCTAGCCTTCCTTTTCTCCTTTCTAGGGATTGTAGTCGCATGGAGTAAGATTATGTAGACACATTCATATGCAGCCATTCATCAGTATCAGCATGTGCGGGGTCAAAGACAAGAAACCAGCTATTGTCTATTGGAGGGGTCACTGTGCTACTTTTATTAAGGACCTGCTTCTGTTTTAGGGACAAGCTCCTCCTGGGTGTTGAGGGGAGCTCTGAGAGCTAAATGCCCAATTAACCTTGCCTGGCCCAGGCACATTTTTACAAATTTAAATGGTTCCCAAATGGCAAAAGGTAATTAATTAATTTAATGGGTTGGCATGCTCACCTCATTGTTGAAAGGTGCTGAGTTCACATGACACTAATCAATGGGATTACCTTTGGCCTTATTTTGCATGCCACCGAGAGAAATCTTTGGCAAAACAAATTGTGATTTGTAGGACAAGTAATTAGTCTATGATAGTACTACTCAGCCATGGTGAGACAATGAGAAAATGTCTCATTTTGACAAAGCAATTTTGCTGCAAACTGTTAATGCCAAAGAAAACATATGCAGGGTTTTCCCAGATTTTTTCTTTTTGAGACAAGGGTCGAAAAGGCTAAGTGTAATGTAGGCGGTGTCCACGGTTTGTTCACACTTCTTTGGAGTGGCTGCTTTACGAAATTAAGATGATGTGAGGGATTGTCTTCTGCACAAGTACACAAAACATCCCATCAGGCGTGATCATGGGCCAGCTATGGCTTTTGGACCATGCTGGGTCGAGGCCACATGCTTCCTGCGCTGACTGTTAAATATGAAAAAGAACAAAAACAGAATTAGGTTCATTTTCACTTGTAAAATTGCTCAGCCTTCTCTGTTCTGAATGTCCGACTTACCTCCACTTTCTTCTTGAACACACTGTCCTCGTCTAAAGATATTAAAATAGCTTATAACAGTCTTTCACCTTCTCTATTTCTACCTCCGCTGTTATCTTCTTTTAATTCCGGGAATGAAATGTCATTTCATGATCTTAGACATTAGTTACACAGAGCTGTGTTCATTTCTAGGGCTGGATTGAAAGATTTTCAGCGCTTTTGGTAGAGGCACATATGCATTTTAAAGCTACAGTAACCAGTGTAAATTGTACTGCTCTATTTGCAACATATTTGGGAGAAACATGCTGTGACCACAAAAGAACAGTTTAGGTTTATTTGTTTGTTTGATTATTTATTTATTCAAAATTAGGGTTGTAAATCCCAGCTTTCATCATGATACAATATTATTTAGATTCTTTGGACAACAAAATGATATTCACCAATATCACAAAAGCTGCCATGATAAGATTTCAGATTAGTTACTTCAGGGGCTTGCAATCGATAAGAGACAAGGGGCTTCATGCAAGACAGTATATAGAACAAATTTCCTCCTATTTTTGCTCGTATCCAGGATTTGGTCTTATTTTGTTAGTTCACATTAATTTCTGGGATTTACCAATGTTTCCTTATTTTTGCGCTCTCTTGCATGAGAGAAAATTTTGAATGTAACTAAGTACATTTGCTCAAATACTGTACTTATGTACAAATCTGAGGAAGCTTTTCTTTACCTGAGTATTTTAATCTCATGCCACTTTCCACTTCTACTCCACAACACTTTAAAAGCAAAATGTGGTCATTTTTACTCCACTACTATTAGATAACTACTTTACAAATTAAGATGTTTGCACACTAATCATCTGAAAGTATACATATGCAGCTAAAACAATTACTTGAATAATTAGATGAGTAATTGTCAACTATTTTTTATGATGGTGTATGTTGTTTTTCATGCATAAACATTACATGGTTCCTGCTTCTTATATATACTGTATGTATGAGGACCTCCTGCTTTTCTTTTTAATTATTTTTAATTATTTTTATTTATTACATTTATTTACACTTTTCTGCATGTGCACTTTAAATGCTTTAATTAATTTCCCTGAAATCACATGTGCTCTGCTTAACTTTATGTAACAGCAGACCTACATCACTACTGCAGAAGTTCTTCTTCTTCTTACAATCTTTTTTGGTGTCATCTCTTCAATCTTTGGCAGCAGATAAGGAAATTTCTAATTTCCAAAATGACCTGTCAAGTACCGGTGCTCAAAAAGTAGGATACTGGTTTATTATCTTGTCCTATTTAATTTTGTTACTTAAAGTAAACCAGCTTTCATCCTAAACACACATTTGTTTTGTACCACGAATACCAGCAATGTATTGCTTACATGCTCAAGTGCATCAAAGCAGTTGCAGGTGAAATACTTTTTGTATAAAAACCTGCCAATAAAAAAATGTTTTGCATTTTTGTCAGAATTTTAAAGCAAAGGGGCAGCCAATTATACAAAGATGGCTCACCTTTACGTTAGATCGGCAATGAAAACCCTGGAATAGGCATACATGTTTTTGCATTATTGCTTAAAAACATCTAATCAGAGTTTTTTCTTTGTCACTAAAATTAGGATTTAATCAGATAAAATATCGAGGACCCCTTTTCATACTTTATTCAAAGATGCCTCACATTCTATCAGTCGCACTGACTGGTCATCCACACTACACAAATGTCATCAGTCTTTAGTGCTTCTTGCACTATCTTTACTTTTCTGGTACAATTGCTCAGTTATAATCAGTTGCAAATTGTTTAATCTCAAATGGAGCATGGATAATATCAGAATACAATTTTTTTTCCAGAATTAACATCATCTCATTTTTCTGTGATAAACATGACAAATGTTAACAGCTGCAAGCAACCACTGCTGTTAACTGCTTTGGTATTGAAAAAAAAATAACACGACCAAGACTGAATAATGATGTGAAATGACAATGAGTGACAATTCAGTCTTATATATACGTTTCTGGCTGTAGAAGAGGCTGTTTGATGGGCGTTCCCTTGAAAGCAGATCATTAATTATCAAGTTAGATTTGCAAGACTGGTGATGTGCTAACTTTCGTGACAGGAAAACACTGCAAATTTGGCAATTTGTGTAATTTTTTAAATAATAAAACTTCTAACTTAATCTATATTTCACACAAAAGAGAATATTAATATGCAATATGCTTTTCAGTCATCTTTCAGTTCCAACAAGTAAACAAGATCATTTGTCTGTGGCGGCTCCTTTGTTGAATCTAGCAAAGGATTTTTCTCTAAGTGAGTTGTGAATTGGTTTTTGCTAATGCATTGCCTGCTTCGTTACTGCTGCATGCAAATTCTACTTCCTTTTGTCCTGAACAACACACCTGCCATGACACCATGACATAGATGTGTTCCTTAGCAATGCTACAGTATACGCGTCATTTGCTAACAGCTTCTTACTTTTGACCAGGCTATTTCTGAAAAAAGGAAAAAAGCGTTGAATCTGAAAGTTACATTGCTAATGCTTTAAATATTTGAGTTTGCTGCAATGTAACATATCTGGTTTCTACAGACTGTCTTTCCTCATTTATTTGTTTACTGCACTAAAGCGAGTGACTTTCAGAGACTACTGCTGTGGGAGTGTGAGCTCCTTGTACACTCAACACTGCACTTCTTTGGTGCTCTCAGCAATATACCTGGCAGGTGTGAAGTTGATAGCATGAAGGGTCAAGAAAATCATACAGACAGAGACTCCTTTTGTTTTAGTCAGATAGTACATTTGTTACTATTGACATTATGGACGAGCTTTGACTGGGTTCAAAAAATCAGGCCTGAACAGAAGCTATGCAGGTTAATGTGGGGTCGGGCCTGATCAGAGCCCAACTCTTGGCAGCAAATTTGTGCCCTTTGCCAGACTTCAAACCTGAATTTTGGCAGTTAAAAAAAAAAATGTTTTATATATTAAAACATATATGACAAGCTAAGGGCTGGCATGTTTCCATGCACAACTTCTCCTACTTCTCTTCCTTTTGTTATTTCAAGTTTGTCGTCGGCTTTGTCTCGCACACACAGCAGGTTTGGCATAGCGGGCTGCGGCCTACAGTGCGTCTCCATCTTCGAGTGTACACAGCAGCCCACGGCAATGTGGGTCGCAGATGATGATCACCCCTCTCCGCTGCATGTTCAGCACATCTCTCACACTGCTATAGAAGCAAAGGCAATGACTGCCAACCAAGTCGTCTTGCTGCCCCTCTCTTTCACTTTCTCCTGTCTCCCCCCGAGTCCAATGCAGCTTTTGCCATTTACAAATGAGAACTGCCAGTTTCATGCTTGTCCTGTGCAGCGCATGGGAGTTTCTCTCACGGTTTGTGAGCAAATGACCCCTTAACTTAAATGTTTTGTCATTTTAAATCTAATTCATGATAACATTTTTATTTGGTATAATGGGTTGATGGCAACACAGCCTATGCATTATTCATGACAATACACAGACTATAAAGGTCTGCTTTTTTTTAACAAAAAAAAAAAAAAGGGGGGTGTTAGGGGATTGGCACAAACCCTACTCTATCCAAGCCCGAGGGAATTTTGTGGAATTACAGACTGAACCCAGTCGGGTTCAGGCAGGGGATCAAAGCTCTACATTACACCTCACACTAACTAGCTTTTGTTGGACATGATGCTCTTTGGCGTCACTAATTTAATGCCTCCGTCCCCTTCTCTCTGCCTACAATAGAAACACATGCTGTTAAAATACATGGCTTGTTGTGCCATTCATGTTGTTGTGTTTAGTTCACTCACACTCCAGTAAACAAACTTATGCTGCTCTGCAATAATTTCATCACCTCCTCCAGTGTGTTGCAGCTATTAAAGCTCTCTGGCTGAAGCCTACAGTAAATGGCTGTGGGATTACTCTTGTTACCTTCACGCTGCACCCCATAGTTAACAAGCCTGTCACCTAGCAACCTCAGCCATGTGCATTTGTTTTGGTGTTATGTCTTTAGGTTGTTTGCATTATTTATGAAGCCTTTGTGGTTTCATTTGCATTATATAGAAAGTGAAATTATCACATGGCCCTTTTCAATCACAACAAATAAGGAGCAGTCTTATTGTCAAGGCCGACTTCTCTCAAAAATCTGCATCATAAGCTGCCATTTTGACATTTTATGAATGTAAAGAATGATACTGATTTAAATTGTGAAGTTGGTTTGTTAAGCACATTAAATAGTATCAGTGATATTATGTTTTCTTCAGTGTTAAGCCCTATATAGGCATCACTGAACCTACTGAGCTGTACAACACATTAAACAACATGACAAATAAACCATATTAAATCACTTCCCATGACGTGCCTAAATGTACGATACAGCACTTGAACAGTAGGAAGCAGCAAAATCTTTCATATTTTAATGTACATAAAGTGGCAACTTTACTGCTCACCCTAGTCACAGCGGCAAAGAGTGGCCAGCTGGCTGCCACCCCATGGGAGAGCACACAGTTTTGCCATCTGCCACCAAAATTTAGCAGGTCTAATATGTGCCTCTTGCCGCTGCAGTAACAGCCAGAAACCAATGCTGCTGCCAATCAGTGATAGGATGAGATATTATACTGCTGACAAACATAGCAGAGGATGCAGAATGTGCTGTTTTTTGTGTGCACATATCATAACAAATATGTTTCATGTTGTGTATGACTTGGTGTGAAAGGGTTAGTCATAATGTGGAGATTGTGGAGCTCCACAGAACTTGTTAGCCTCCTCTGGCTCATTGCTTTGGTTTTATCCCTGCATGTTTACCATATGGTTGAGTTCAAACAGCTCTCATTGAGCCCTGTAGGAAGCTGTTGTCAATGTTTGAGTTTTTGTTAACATGTTACTTATAAAATCTATATGCTGATCATACTGTATGTGGTGTGTTTGTAAGTAAGTAATGATTTTTTCTGCCCCATTTGGTAAAAAAATCAATGAATATAACTTTAAAACAGACATAGTTACAGTGTACACACAGTAAAAGACTCCAGAAGGCTCAATGCTGAGCATTTCCTGACCCTTTTAATTAAAACATTTTGCATCATCAAAGTCTTCTTTCAGAGAAATGGACATGAAAGACCATGGTCTTTATTGCTAATGAAGGAGACTGAACTATTGAGATTCAAAGTGCATGTACAAACAAAACACCTCATATCTTGTAGACAGGGATGTTAATAATTAACCATATAACTGCTAACTGATAATAAGAATTTTGGCTTAATTACATGATAAGCAGCAGCAACAACAGCACCCTTTAACATTTAACAGTTAAACTGTAATAGTATAAAGTTAAACAGTTAGGCAACAGCACCCTTTAACAGTTTAATGACAATTAAAGATGGGCACCTATATTGGAAACAGTCCTTCCTCATTGGATGGTCATCCTCTTTAGTGGTGGAACGGATCAGCAAACTTTGTGTTCTGTTGTTACACAGATAGGTCAGGTCAACCTTTACATGGTTAGCACGAGCTAACAAAAAAACTTGTTAAACCCACTGGAAAGAGTAAGTTTTGTGATGCCAACAGTCAGCCCTCTCACTTTATTTGTGTGTGTACACTGCACACAGCTCTGCAGTGAAATAAGATTTTACCCAGGGATGGCCTGATCATGCTTTTTTCCCCCCCTGTCGAATGGAATTTCTCTTTCCATTCGACAGAGTAGGCTACTGTCTTGTGTTGGCACAGCTTTACCTTGATGAACTGTGTTCTGTTGAGTGTTAACTTTTATCATCTGTGCATCTTTTGGGGTTTAGCATCAATAAATCAACCTATTCTTATTTGCTTTTTGCCTGCAGGGCTTTTGGTGCACTTACAGCGGGGTGGCGAGTGTGACCGTCTACTGCCACCCACTGTGAAATACCATGCATCAGAAACAACAGTATATTACGAGAGACTCTTGCACTGAGCTAAACTAGTGTTCATGACTTCAGTGAAAAACATAAATTAAATTTTTGTTTTTTGCTTTCATGGCGAGTGGTGTTTTGTGGCAGGAGGGGTGTGGCCTGGAAGATGGATAGGAGAGTTGGAAGCTGTCACAAAAAAATAATGACATTAGCATCCAAACATGGAGATCATCGCCATACAAGTTTATTTGATTAATAATCAGTATTTGTGGAACAATCAAACACATTGTTCCTGTAAGTAAGTAAAAAGCGCCACTTTGTTCTAAATTATTATGAAGCGCATCAAGAAAATCAAACACAAAGTTGTCAAAATGACCCTTTCACAGCTGCTGAAATGTTTCTGAAATATTCCCAAATGTACCTTGTCTACTTTGTTCACCCATCATCATTTACATAAATCTCCTTTTAACGGATGTGACGGAAAACCTTTGGATTCACCCCACGACTCAGGCAACACACACTAATGGAGACTGTCAAAAGTCCACGCAAAACTGCCAGGGCTGACGAGTTAAGTAGGGCAGAGATTCATCTGCATTTACATCAGATTTGTAACCGTGCAAAGATGAGCGTGACTGATTCACTGTTCAAATTGATGAGTTGATTGCACAACCCGTGTTGCCCACACCAGGACAGGGAGCCCATTAAACCCAGTGACCTTTTGTCTTTGAGTGTGACAACAATGATCTGATGAATAGGACTGAATATTTCAACATTTTAATCCTCCCTCTATAAGTCAACTTCTGTCTGCCCCGTGCTCCATCTCTTACTTTTTACACTTTGTTTCTCTATCCTCCCCATCTATCTCCCATATTTAATCCTTTGCTCCACTCTTCTTCTCTGTGCATCCAACCCCCTCTCAATCTGTTTTGATCCAATTCTTAACAGCCGTGTGCACTTCTGTAAGTAAGAGTGAATCACCCAGGGGGCTCTCATCAAAGGGCTGCCAGGAAGACAAAGAGGCTGGGCAGCCCTGTGCTAACCGCCAATGTCCTTAAAGGGGACTTGCTGGCAATGCCACCTTTGATCATTTCACCATGACTGTATTTCACACAGCACTGGGACTGTAGCTAGCTTACTGTGTCATAACGTAGCAATCACACCAACATGTCGGCTTAAGAAGACACTTATCAAAACACTATCAACTGTTTTTTACTGAAGAAGCTTTAGTTTTCAATGTCAGTATTATTCATCAGAACTGTGGTTTTCATACAGGGGATCAAGATTACAGTGACTTATGCAAAAATGTCCACTTAAAGGGATTGTTCAGATGAGACTTATTGATGTGGGGCTGTTTAGGATACTTTTCCATTTACAGTATAGTACAAACAGTTAGGAATGCATGATAATATCGGCATGTCATCTGTATCGGCCAATAATGGCTTTAAAATGAAATATCCATATCGGCCAACATGTTGATTTCTGTCCATATGACATATATATATATATATATATATATATATATATATATATATATATATATATATATATGTTCAGTCCTAAGTTGAAGTATTTTTTCTTATTTTGCACAGTAAATGAATTGACATACATTGAAACACATTTTTTTTGTCTCCATCTGCTGGTGGGCTATCACCATAAGAGTATGCATCCATTGATGTTAACTCCACTAAAGAAGAGACTTGATCACTAAAATTAGGTGTGGAGTAAAAGTGGGTGTATCAATATCAGTATTGGTTATTGGCCAATTATGTTGTTATATATTGGCATATCGGATATCTGCAAAAAATCCAGTATTGTGCATTTCTCCGACCACAGTCATGCCAATCACCACCCCCAAGTTTGGAGAAGCAAACTGGAGTCTGACCAAGAAAGCTAATGGAGGGATCAGCAACAAAATGTATTTTAGCCTTCTAAATATCTAATTGTATGCTATACTCCATTTTTACTGCTTTACCTTAATAGCAGACAGTGATTTTCATCTGGAAAAAGAAGTAGATGTATCTCTTCAAAGCCAGACTCCATTGAGAAAAACAGTAATTTAACATCACTGAACGCAGGCGCTGCTGGTTAACTGCTGCCTTGAACAGTTATTTTGTTTGTGTTGTTGTGTGACTGTTGCATTTAAAATGGTTAGTTTGGATTAACCAAAGTTACACAATGACACAAACTAACCAACTGATCAAGGCAGCAGTCGGCCAGCAACTCTTGTATTCAATGAGCAAAAAATACAGTTTTTCTCAATAGAGTCTGGTGGCTTTGAGGAAAGCATCGATGGAGCTGTTAACAGCTTCCACATCAAAACTCGCTGTCTGCCGGATGAGTGCTGAAAATACTCTCAGTATGGCATACACTTGAACTAATTTGATTTGTTCAGGTGGGACCTTTGTTAGGTGGCTAAAATACGTTTTGTTGCTGGGCCCTATTCACAGCAGTGCATTGCTTAACTTCTGTGTCAAACTCCCGCCTGTTTCTCCAAACTGGAGACGTGCAGACTGACATCAACTGTATGTAAAACACTGCTGATGGATAAGTGACACATACAACCCCACTAATAAAAATCCAAACTATCACTTTAACCCTTGAACAGGATTTGAATGCTTAACATCATCAGAATCATTTTTTTTTTCATTTCCTCACAATTTACTTTATCTACCCTGCTGTGATTTTAAATTTCTGATGAAGCGCCCTGAAGTTGACGTCTCTATGGGGGTTGTTTGGAAAACGTATAGTGGTTGGATTAAGGGTCCTCTGGTTTCATGCAGAGTAGTAGACTAGGGTTTTTTTATATGGCAAGGTCAGGCCAGAGTTGAGGCCACCTGCTGTCAAAGCACAAGGACAAGGGCAGCCTTGCAGAGTTGAGCCAGTGCAGTGTCAGTCAAGCTGTGCGCCAATGCAACTGCTATCCCTTCCTTTTCTTCCCCCTCCGCGATTTCCTTCTCGCTGCCCCTCTACAAAGGACGAGCGGAGGGTGGGAATGGTGATGCATCCCTCCCCTCCATCTGGTACCGCATGCCTCTGTCAGGATGTCAGCCCGCACATAGTAATGAAGGGTGTCATCAAGGTTACTGCAGGCTGGAATGTTGCCTGCTCCTCCTCCCTTTCTCTCCCTCTCTCTCTGTCTCTCTGTCTCTGTCTCTCTCTCTGTCTCTGTCTCTGTATCCCTCATCCTCATCTTTTGTAGCACATATTGTCTATATGTGAATCCAGTTGTTGGTAATCATTGCATTGGGTTTTCTTGTAGTTTGGTCATCTTACCCATCCTTTTTCAGTGAACATCCCTTAAACTAGTCAAATAGGCTATATAATAGGCAATATGGCTGTGAAATAACTATTTCAGGGTATTTTTGCGATAACGATTTTTGCGATGATGATATGACAAAAATACTGGGAATGTTTTATTTATTTCAAGAACATAAAATTGCTGCATAGTAATTGTTTTAGTTGCATATGTCAACATAAATGTAGTTTGCCTAACAATATTCAGTAAAAAACTATATATATATATATATAAATATATATATATATATATATACATAACTCAGTTCTTTAGTTTGTGAACAAAAGAAACTCATAGTGAGATTCAAATTATGGACAAAATATAAATATCCCAACAAAATATAATCGATACAAAAATTACACATTTAAACAGTTGCCAAACACAAAAAAACATTGTCTGCAACCTATAAATAGTACATATGTACTATAAATGACTGAGTTTATTTTTTTGGAGATATTTATGATGACTTTCGCACATTCATACAGAGAGCTTTTTTTTGTTGTGCCACATGTGTCACATAGGTTTACATAAGGACAGGCTTATGACAAAATTTCTCGATGATTGCACCCACTGACAGTTTACTCAAAGTGGTAGATGGCATAAAGAGTCTGAAAAGTCCAGAGCTGTTTATTAAACATTCAGGACACCCAGGCCACTGACTCCACACAATGGCTAACGTTAGCTTCTAAAAAAAGTTGTTCTCTCTGGCATGTAGCAGTACAGACATACTTAATGTTAGCTACATTATGTTGTACGTGACATAGTGAACCCCAGAGTTAAGTTCTACAGTATCCAGTATGTCAGATTTTTCTCATCAGTGCTTTTGAAGACTTAGTGGTGAGACGGACTCACACATGCAACTCGGGTAGAAAAGCATTACATTGGGCCCTTCACTTTTGGACAATATTACATCGGACATTACATTTATTTTTCACTTGGGGTATTCCACTAGCCTTAACACAGAGTTTACTCTCCTTGGGCAAGCATTAATGTCGAGCCCTGTGACGCTAACAGGTAGAGTGTACTTAATGCACCGTAGCAATTTAGTTCATTAGCTTTATTATTATTATTATTTTTTTTTTTGCAGAGTAGTTGTCTGTATCTGCAGGACCTACATTATTTGCTTTATTATGATTACTTAGGTATTTAACATGTCATGCCTTCCTCATGATAGTCTGCTGAGGGGGCCAAAGAGCCTGGATTCTGTGGAAGTCCGAGTATTGCAATGATCATTAACTAAACATTATCTTTTAATCACTTCATCATGTTTGTGGCCCTTCAACTAACGTGATGAATGGTCTCTCCCTAAGACTGATCTATAATGTGTTATTAATGATAGCATAATTAAACTAGGGGGGCTCTCACTGTGAACTGCTCATCTTATTACTCCAGTTATCCTAACCTCATGCAGAATGTTCTGCAAAATACAGAGTGCGTTCTTAACATATCATCATCATTTGTTATAAATTTACATGCTTTACAGTTATTTTTTTTAAGCAATAATTTCCTGCTGTTGAACTTTGCGTAGTCTTTGTCTTTTCTAATGTTTTTTTAAGGTCAACATGGAGCATTTAAGATCAGTTTTACTCAAACAGAAGCAGTTACATAAGAAAGCCTGGCATTTATCTTCCTTTAATATTAAATGTAACACCTACTCTAAGGCTTTGTTGAGGATGGATTTAGCTGATGTGTCATGTGTCTGGCCACTGAGCAAGATGCCATCAGTAGCATCGCTGGGCTCTGAGTGTCGGCGACATTAATTTTCCCAGTGTCACCGCTGATGTATGGGGCTACTGGATGGACGTGGTAGGGAGGGCATGCTAACCTTGTCGGAAAAGTGTTGGGGGTCAAACCTTACCCATCCCAGACACTGTGCCATATATATATATATATATAACTCTGCAGTTTGTGTTGTTTACGCTAACATTTTTCTAACAAATAAATCATTGCATATGATACATCAAATAACCCCATCGTTTTACCAGTTATGAACTCTTCAACTTTATGACATCTAAACGATATACAGTACCTGCATTAGAACACAATGTTGGTAAATCCACAGACGACATTGAAATTTCAGCCCTCTGGCACCTGAAAGAGTCAGATGATAAGACTGAATTAATTTCCCTGTTTCAAACCTGGATGGTGAATAAAAGGGTTTTGTTTCTTATCTCTTTATGCTATCTGGCTCGTCCCGCTCTGCCCTGGGAATCAGGATACAATACAGAAGAAAAGAAAAGAAGAACATTCTCAACTGCTCACTACAGATCATTGGAATGAGGGCATGACACTGCACCCATGAATCTCCTTGTGCAGCGTAATGTCTCTGTGAATCAGGATAGACCCGGCATCAACACACCTGAAATAGCGCTCTTGTGAGAGGGAAGGGTGTAGAGGGCAGGTGTGGGACAAGGTGGGCTTTGACCATTGCTGCTCAACCTTGTCACACAGCAAAGGGAATACACCTCTGCCGCTTTTAAAGAACCATTACTGTCACAGGGAGTGTACTGACACAAGCTATGAATGGGACTACAGAGGGAAATAGCTTGACAACCTTGGCTGTGTGTAGTGAACAGACACAGATATGCTCTAATGGTGCCAGAAAAAACTGGGTGCCGTGTCAGTAATCTCCTAGCAGATTTAAAAAAAAAACAAAAAAAAACTTTTCAGAGAAAACAGATCAAAGATGTACATAGTAGATTTTATAGCTTATGTAACCTTTTAACATTTGACAAAAGTATGACTTAGCCCCCTGCAATATCCTTTGTCCTATTTTCATCCTCAACTGTACTTCTGCCCTTAAGCATTATCACACATGTTGGCATGCAAACCTTTTTTCAGGGCATTTGTGACTAAAAGTCCTCTGAATGATCTTTCATAAGCAATGCATTAACGTCAAAGCAACACACACGTAAAAACATGAATTCAGGCTGACTATGGCTACTGTCCTTCCAAGAGCAATTACGTCTGGAAAGAAATTGAATTTTAATAAACATCCATTAACTGAAAAATATAACTTTGACAATGTAGAGTATCTGTTTATAGAGCACTTTAGTTATTTTAATTATAGTGTTGTGGGCTGGCATGTGTAGAACACTATACTAGTCACGTGATGCTCTTATAGTATATATGAATAAAACTATTTATTTTACTCTAAACCATGATGTCTTTTCCTAAACCTACCAATGTACTTCTGATGACTAAACTTAAAGAAGCAAACCTCAAAAAGATGCTTTTTTAACTACGTCCCAAGTTAATTTTGGAAAAAGACCGCATGCATTTAACAAGCACGATCTGTGCATTTCCTGTGAAATCGGATGTTTATTTTGAAAAGACACAATGCATGTAAGGAGCGTGAATTTAGGCTGTCCCTTGACGTCCAAAACTGACGCTGGAGGGGCACTTAGAGTGTCATAGTTAAACATGCAGGGCCACCAACCAAACATCAGTAATTGATGAGTTAGGAGTGAGAATGTTGTGCAGACCACACGAACTCTGTGACCTTCCAGTGCAAAATTTTCAATTTGCTCAGAGCTTACAAGCAGTTTTATTTCTACATATGCTTCGTAATGCTTAGGCCACCTGAATCCAGTGTTAGTAATAAACTCAGTTCTAAATCTGTTAACTGTGCTCCAAATTTCTGTACGACTGAGTTCTTGGAATCTTTTCACCTTGACTTTACCTTCCTATTGTTCAAAACTCAAACCCTCATGACCAAAATCTAAAATGCGTAAATGCTATACAGTCAACATAACAATATGTTAGTTCTCTTAGGGGAATATGGAAAGCAACTTGTCCCTCTCCGACCAAAAAAAAAAAAAACAAGATTACCATGGGTCAGAGGAAAATATTAATGGAGGTGGAAGAGCTCTGTGGCTTTTAAATCCCTGGCCTAATGGACTGTATTGACCACATTAATAAAACAGGATATGTGTTTCTAATGTCCTCTCCGTGGTGCATTAGGCTTTGCTTGGACTGTGGTTCCATTTGTTTGTCTGGATGGCAGCTGGGTGCAAGCAAAGATCTGAATCCAAAACTCATTTGATCTCTGGCAGAAGGCAGTCTGAAAATCTCTGAATCTTCCCCGCCGTGCTGTGCAGTGAGTTATTGCAAGGTTTAATAAAGTTTCAACAGCCATGAGACAATAGTGTTAGTAGGAACTTTGACATATGAGTTTTATAAAAAGGGGAAGATACAATATGATGTAAAAAATGAACACAGCATTGAAGGGTTTCCAAATATTATTACTGTAATATTATTATTTTTCGATGTGACCTCTTCAGTGTTGTGGACATTCTTTACTCTTTATTGTCAACTTGTGCTCTCTGTCCTGCACCTAAAAAGAACAGTGTGCGACTTATTTTTTTTGCTACAGGAACAAGAAGGCCCATGAGCCCCATGCTCTAAAATCCACCCTGTAATTTAATAGTTGCACTGGGCAATGTGTACAGAAACAGGTAATAAAAATAAAGGTAAAAAATATATATATATATTATAAATCGCATGAAGGAGGGAAAAATCCTCTAGTTCTTACAGTAGTCTTACCAGACTTGCACAGTGCTTATAATGACAGTGTAACTTTGGGTTTTAAACTGTACTGCAAAGTATATTTATCTTGCCATTCACCAATTACTAAACTTTTCCAAGAATCACATTCGTATTTGCGTCTCCGGCTTCCTCCCACGTTCCAAAGACATGCATTCATATTTGCTACAAATACAAATATGTTTTCTTCTAAATTAAAATAAATAAATAAATAAATAAAAATAAATATGAATTAAGCTGGCGTTAGCCTCAGTTTGGTAAAAGAGAGAAACATGAATTTAGAAGATGTACGGTTTTCTTTCTCTGGTTAATAATGCAAATAGGTGTAAGAATATTACTTTTGGTCGACATTTTGTCATTGTGTTGTGTATTGAGTAAACAGAAAATAGTGCCGCACACCAATACCGTCTACTGTATACCCTGGGGAAATTCCATCAAGGTATGATGGTATGAAAAAATAGATAGTGCCCAAGCCCGGTAACCCACCCTATCTCAGTGTCCCCCAAGCTTCTCTATAGTTACAAAAGGCATATATTGGTTTTGGTTTTGTTTCCAAATGTAGTAATACTACATTTGTTTCCAAATGCAGTATTTTTGGACTTCTCCTGTAGTCCAAAAATACTACAATGTTTTTGTAATATTCTAACCCCACTGTCTGAATATTCCTAAAGAATTAAAAGTTCCTTGTTCTTTGAAATGGTGTATTTGCATTAGTACGCTATTATTTTATCATGTCATCAGTGGAATAACATGGTCTTAAAAAAAGACAATATATTGTCCAACACAGCAAGGAATCATGACAGGCCTTATCATAATATTCTGCTTTTGATTATAATATTCTGATTCATCACAATATAAAATCACACTGAGCCAAACAGCTGAAGTCAAGATATCTGACCATAGCTTGAAGGATAGAAAGCTCACAGGTTAAGGCAATGCTCTCTGAGAATTTCCACTATGCTTTTTGACATTGCTGATGTCATAAGGACATGGTCTCGGTCTCTGTTACTATTTTTCAGCAAAAAACTTTTCATTTCGCCCAGGCCTTTGCATTTTTATTCCAAGCATGCTATTTTCTCCCTGTCCAGCAGTTGTCCCCAGTGTGTCCCAGCCCTCTCACATAACCTAAACTCCGCCTCCACCTTCTCTCCTGCTCCTCATTCCCTCATCGCTCCTTTAGTATATGATGCAGCCATCCCCTTCATCACTGCCACATCTCTCACTGCGCCCCTGTAGCATTACAGCTTCCTAGCCTCTGTTCATGTTCCTTGTCTGTTTCTGTTTTTATCGCTTGCCTCTTCTCCCTCTTTTGTATTTGTTTGCCTTTGCTGATTGACTGCCTGTTGCTGACCCCTGCTCTGAAACAAGATTCAGTGAAGCTCATTTTAACATCGCCTGCTGTGTGAGTTCTGCTTCAGATCAAGCTCTGGTGCACACATGGCCATCGCATCTAGCAGATACATTTCTGTATCTGGGTTTGCACTAAAAAATAAAGACATCCTACCATCGGTCTAAAAGAAAAAAAAGACCTTTTAACTTTTTAAACCAGTCAACCACAAACTTAATGTTGCGTTCAGTCCTTTCTCACCCTTGAGCAAGCATCGTAGAGTAGAGATTCATGGCTTTGCTAATTAAATTTTTTGCAAACCTGGTGGAGCCCCTGGCAGCCATTATCTGCCAACAGGATTTTGATTAACTGGACATGAATACACTATTATCTAGAGTTACTGTTTGGGGCTTATAAACATCAGCCCCCTAATTAAAAAGAATAATGCAGCGCAAATCATGTCCAAAGCAATCTGCATCTTGCTTCGCTATCAGGGGGAAAATGAGGAAAGTCAAACACCTCTTAAGTTCCTGCATAAAATGTAATAAAAGCAAAGTGATGATTCATGTTTTGTTGTTTATAAGGGGTAGAATGGAAAAACATGCAGTGTTTGGAGACTTATACAAGACAAGGCAAGTCTTAGTCAGCCAGACCTTGAACCTACAGTAAAAGAAATATTTGTTCTTTCTTTTTCACGCACGAGGTTTAAATGATGCATTCTCCTTTGTGATAGTCGGTGAAATGTAGGAGGACCTTTTCAGGGTGAAGTGAACATCATTACTGTGTATAAAGGTAGAGTAGCAAGTAAGATAGCATAGTTTAAATATTCTCACTCTAAATGTGCTGTACATTGTAGGTATGTGCAAACCATTTTACTGTACACGGCCTTTTTTCTTTCTGGGAAAACTTTTAAACAAAAGTAGTTGTTTTGCACCTACTCGACACCCCTTTTTGTTTAATATCAAATTAAATACAATCTCATGTCAACAATCAGCAAGTCCAGCAGCACTGATAACTATTCAGCTTGTAAAAACTGATTTTGTACAAAGAATATATGATATGGCTGGTGAAATAAAATGGGAAATTATTCTGAAAACCATGTCAGAGGTGGCTTTTGTCAACGCCTTTTTCAGTCCTGTAAGGGTTAAGCATGATTAAAAGCTAACATCTCTTTGCGATGTAATGCAATCCAGGTAAAGTACATTTTCTGTTCCCTTTTAAATTGAATAATGGCTTAGTGTGAGAATAACAGGAAATGTCTAGATTGTGTGTGATGTCACTTTCTGTCCCATAATTCATAGTCATTAAGACATCTTGAGGTTAGACTTTAAGAGACCCCTTTGAAAATGGTAGGGATGCACAAAATTTGATTTTTTTTTTTTTTTTGGTGATGTACAATATGATATATTACGATATGTTACAACTTATTTGGTTGATAATCAATACTGATATTGACATATTCATTTTTTCCCCGCCTAATTTTAGGATCATCATGTGTCTCCTGTAATGGAATTAAGATCATATTATTATGCAGTTTATGGAGACATAAAACAGTGCTTTTTAGTATGTGTAATATGCATTTATTGTGCTTAATAGGCAAAACCTTTAAGATTGATGTTTTGCACATCTTCACCTTGTCAATCAAAAACAAAACAAAAACTCTAATATCAGCCAAAATCAGCATGTTGGCCGCTATGTTCAAAGCTGAACTTGTTTGATAACACTGATATTTTGAGTAACACATGATCTTAGACATACGCAGACATACAGTAACAAACACTGAAGTATCTCCCCCCCGTAAACTCCAGGATACAAGATTCTGTCCCTATCTTTAGCACTGGGTTACTACTTCGACCAATTAATCAAAGGCAGTAAGATTCTGCACAAATCACTACAAGTTACACTAAGATCAATCAGGCTATGAAGTGATTTCCAGGTTCCCCATTTAATTAGCCTCACCACAAAGAGTTGAAATTTTGTCGACAGCTAATCACGTAACTCGGCATATAAGAGGAAAGGAGCTGCTTCACAGAAAAGCCAACGTACATAATATTTTCCCCTGGGAGATGCCAGAGCAGGAGAAAGAAATGAGAAAGGAAGAAAGAATGCTGTCTGTGCCAGAGATGATGCCCGTCATTTGACGCCTCTAGTACAAACAGGCCTGCGCAGCCTATTCAGAAATCTATTGTGTGTTACTCACCTGCAGAGCCAATCTCTCAGCCACACTTCGCTAGCCAATGACATTTTTAGTATTGGCTTTGTAATAATGGGACTGCGGGTCATAAAGGTCCAGGTATTTTTTCTTTCTCAAAGTTTTCCTTGTACATTGTGACAACAATGAGACCGTAAACGAATGTCACCTGACAAGAGAAGAAGAGAGGTGCAGCAGGATATGCCAACTAGGCAGTGAGTCGCAGAGAAAGCTTTTCTGGGACGTCAGCACTAAAATAGGGCAGGTGCGTATTCTGTCCACCAGAAGTGACACAGTTGCACTTTTATTATGACAACTACATTGCAAAATCAAAACCACTTTCAAGTGACAAGTAAAAGTTTAAAGATCTTGAGAGTATGAGATGGTTCTTACAGTTGGGGTAAGCACATGAATCGGGGCACTATCTTTGAGTTGCAGCTACTTCTGCTGACGTTTTCCATTCAGTCATGCTTCTCTTGTGCCTTTGAAAGTACATAGCCAGCACAGGTTATTTTCTCAATTTGTTTTCTATTTTCCAGATGCTTTTGTTCAAAGAAAAGAGTAGACAAATCTAACAGGGTTCTGGCACTTGTGCTTCAGACCCAGGTGGAAGTTGGCAGGGATATGATCTTCACAGGAGTGTTGGTTTAAAAGAAAATAATCTGTTTCAAGAGGTAGATGATAAAAAAGCAGCCATTTGGTGTTGACAAAACCTAATATCCTTTATGATTTCAGCTTTATCAGACAATAATGTTTTGGATTTCGATAGAAGTGAATCTACTGTTAAAGGTTTTGCGGAAAAGATAATAATGGTGAAAACAGCCTATGTTAAAAATGGAATGGGATTTTCTCAGAACCAAAGAATAGGATTGGACGATGTCTTCTAAGTTGATTAGCAAGATAAACAATTAAAAATTGCAATACTAATGATATCGATGATGGAGGCTGACCCATATGCTAATGAAAAATAAAGGATGTAGCCACTATGATGTAACCTGTTGTTTTGTGGTCTACCATTTTAATTCCTCAAGTTAAGTATTTCGGCTGTCACCATTTTGTGGTTTTTAAGACAAAGTGACCATATTTAGACAAAAGAGGGTGGAGCTGTGGAGAAGCAAGGTTTGGAAAATTCAACCCCATACAGTCATCGTTCAGGTTGTAAACATGTTTATTTCTGTGGAAAGATTGGGCATTTTAATGTGTCTGTGGGGATTGACTCACGTCTTGAGTCAGCCTCAAGTGGTTGTTCAAGGAACTGCAGTTTTTTGGCACCTTGGTGTTTGCTGAATTTTTAGCTCCAATGGTTGACGATCAGTGTCATGAAAGCCAATCCGCACCAGCAAACCTCCAAAAATACGAATTAATTAACAACAAACAAACCAACCGCCAATCATCAAAAGGATTTAGATGCATTTTTTGGTCCACTCAAACCAGAATATGAATTATATACATTTTCTGGTCATATAAAATTAAGTGCATGCAGTCGTTCAGGAAGTTAAATTATTTATGTCTTTAATCTACATTTCTTGCACATTTTCACAGCAGAGTACAGTATCCAGTACTGCATGAGTGCATTCTGGGATTGATTTAAAATGTGCTTAGAATGCAGATTTTCCTTCTGTGCCATCAGTAATACATAATTTTATGATTAAAAATGCCAAGAAGCATTGAAGTGGGCTCTACAATCTTTGATTGGTACAAAACTAGATACACACCCAGCAAATGGTCTTTCTGAGTCCCCACTCTGAGGAAGATTGGCTATTGCATGTACAGATCCCCTTTGAAGGTTACCCTTTGAGGATAATATCTCTTACTTTGACATCAATCTTGAGGAATCAGTACGGACTTTCCACAGGATGTTACAGCAATAGACATAGCATAGCATAGGTATCACCCACACAGCTTCAAAGAGACTTAAGATTTCGAGATATATCCTTTATCTTCTTTTGATAGCTGCTTAGCTCAGGTACTCTGAAATTATGTGACTGTATTTTGCAGAAAGATAGTACACTCCCTGTCATTAAGTGATAACTGATAAGATACAGAGTAAAGCATTTACCACTTTGGGTTTTCCTGAAAAAATACAGACCTGTTTAAGAGGAATAATTGTGGCGGAGAGCGTTTGCACTCAGACATATTTGCTGTGGTTTTCATTCTCTTTGCTTTCTACAGCCTACCCTACTGTATATACCCTTTGCACAGATTTATCTAGATTTTAAACATGGACCCTCCAGCAGCTCTGGCTTCAGCTGACTCCTATCCTCCGTGTAATTTTGTTTTGGCCCGCCACAGGCCACAACATAATTTGACATAACGGAGCCTTACCTCTTCCCCCGTCTGAGAATATTGTGACCTTTCATTATAAAGCCTCTATGAATCCAGTTCATCACCATGGCTCAGGGATTTGGTAGTGGGTGGAGTGGATTGGTTTGAGAAAAGACTACAGGAAGCACTCTTCTTAATGCTGGCACTGGAGTGATGTTTAGAAGTACTCGGGGGCTCTAAAGCAAAGACCTTTTCCCTCAATTAGATTGATTCAGAAGCCCGTGGCTTTAACCTCTGCTGGAACACAATTTGTCTCATTTCGCTCTGATTTTAGGATGTCCAAAGCAATCTCACAAGTGCTTACAGATTCCTGGCTCTGTATGCTGTTTGCCTTGTTTCCACTTTTATCTGTCCTGCATGCACGTACATACCCATTTGTCTGTTTATGGAAAGTGAAACATTTAACAGTGGGTATCCAGGATAAGCTTGACTTCATATACTGAGTAGGAGACATAGGATGTGCCTCCAATATAATATGTGAATAATTTGTGATTTATCAGATTTACTGCTATGGATTTGCTGTGTATACATAAAAAAAGACTTGTCCGGCTTTGATGTGAAAGGGTCAACACATGTCTAACCTTTCACTGTGACTGCTTATCAAGGTCTAACATGCTCCCATTTGGTATGACAGGGTAAATGGGCCATCAATTCAACTCTTCAGTCTAATGGAGAACAGGACTGCAGAGAATAAATTATTACATTATGCTTTAATAAGGCAACCAAATAGAGAACTAAATATGCTGCAAAAGTCCCAGGAGATCATGCACACTATCCAAAGTGAAATTGGCAGCCTTAACAGTCCTTTACAGTAAAGGTTACCAGTTCGATTGCCAGACCATTGGGTGAATCTGAGCGGGGAAAGCAAAAGAGCAACACTTGCTGCTTCCTAATTACCACCACTGAGGTACTCTTGAGCAAGGCCTCTAACCTCCAGTTACTCCAGAGGAGCTGCTCAGTGGTCACAAGAGCAGACTGGGATTTTTCTGTGCAGCTTCCAGGTGTCTGTGTTGCTGTGTGTGAGAGAGTTTCTGTAAAAACAAAGCATTGTTTTCAGCAAAAGTTCCCTGGATAATGAAGAGATCTGTAAAGAATAATGTGACAGCCTTGTTTAAAACAGAATTAGCATAAGTCTTTTATAATTATTTGCCCAGTGATATTCATGATACTTCAAGTGCAGTCTTCAGTGAAAGGTGCTGACCTGCTCACTTATTTATAAAAAGTTCCAGTAAGCCAAGTAGAAACTGTGGGCAGGGACTTTTATGCTTGTGAGGAGCTGTGGTTAACACATTCTGTGTTTCCGTTTCGACACTTTGGCCAATTAAGAAAGTTAATTAATTGTTCAATACTCACTGGAAACCACCCTCCATAATGACAGAGCCTACATGCTCCATTGATACTTTACAAAATAAAATTGCGACTATGATAAGTATATACCAATATATATGTGTTTATGCTGTACAAGTATAAATAGCACCCACAGGCCTTCATTTCTACAGATAAATTACTGATTGACATTAACAGCAGGTGAACATGACTCATGACATTGTCTAATTAGTGCAATTTCTCGCTTATGTTGGCAAGCGTGTTGAAGAAGACTGACGATGACATCGACACGCGTCCCAACAATGATCCCTGCAACACCCGGAAAATCTGCTATAGCTGTTAGTGCTGCTGTTGGCTTGTAAGCTACAAATATCTGATGGAAATAAAATCAATTACAGCCCCTAACAGCTTCATTTAATTGCCTAAAAGCTTTACTCCAATGAGTAAGAAATTGCAAACATGTCAAAGGTGATCTGCATCCCCGCTATTCAGCGTTTGGTGTCTTTTGAGTAAAGATGCTTTGTGAACAGCTTTTATCTATACAAGGATTTAACTTGAATATCTAGAGCAATTAAAATGTCACCTCTTGAAGAGTAATAAGACCAACAAAATTTTTAGTATTCTCAATGATCACACACATAGTACACAGGTACACAAAGTACTTCATGTCAGCCATGTCAAACCAGTAAGGCTGGTCTGACTATTCTGTTATTTGTTTCTTGGGTAGGTATTTGTCTTTCATATTCAGGATTGAGATTTCTTTTTTTTAATGACAATAAGAAAATTATAAATACATATAAATCTCAGTGTTCCCCATACATTGATTTTTTTTTGTGGCTCTTGCCACAATATCAACCTTGTCTGCAACATATTGAGTTTATTTTTTTTTCTTCTTCTCTATTTTAAATTGATAAAATCATACATTATAGTAAAGCTCGTGGAAAATTAGCAAGAGTCCGCCCTCACACACAGAGACAGAGCTAACCTTTTAGCGTCTCAAGAGTGTCATCTAACAGTTAGGAAAGGGTTAAACGACAGAGTTGAGAAATGTTAATAACATTGGTTAGGTTTAGGAAAAGAAACATGGTGAAGAAGTACCTTAAAGTTTAATTTGGTTTTACATGGTCCCAAACACCAGTGTCTTGGGGGAAAGTCCTGTGTTGTTTGACCCATTCACCATCACAGCCTGCCTCCCTACAGGGACCATTTTCTTCTTTACTCCCGTCAGCGCACTGGTTACATGCTCACAGTCTTAATAATTACGTAGGTTATGCAGAAAGCGCATTACTTTTCATTGGTATGTGTAAAAACAGTGCATGAAAATAGCCTGATTGACATTATTGGATGCTACAGCACTTCCATCCACTCCACTCAGTCAACTCATATGATGGACAGGAACATTTTAATACAGTAATAATAGCTATAGATTTTTTTTTTTTTTTTCGGTTTCAGCGCTCTGGTTCATGAGTGAGAAATAATTTAAAGCCAAGAAAAAGCAGAGGCTGAGGCGATCAGTGGTGCCTTCCTAAAAGGGACCATGAAGAAATAAAGCCAGCAGGTGGATAATTGAGTCATAGTGGGGCATGACATGCATAACTAGCAGAAGCAGGAAATGAGCAGTGATTTTGATGTTTAAAATTAACCGCCCTATTGGTAATGACAGTGTGCACACTCAGCAGATCCTGTACATAGCATTAGGAGGCTGAGAAAGGATACAGTTTTATTCATAGCCTCCCACGGTTTTAGTCTACCTGAGACCAGGTGTGAGAAACTATATGGCTCATTTACCTTAGGAAACGGGTAGAAATAATGACAGGGGTATGTGGCAGATAAACTTGCAGGTGCTTAACTGTAATCTCTCCTCACTAAATGACATTTTAGTATGGATTACAACATATGGACAATGGTTTCTTATCGTGCTTGTGTTGCTATAGTATTTGCTGTAACATTCACTTTTTAAACTGACCTTACTCGATTTGACTTTGATAACACTGTGACTCTCCCCATTGTCTCAGCTACTGCATTCTATAAATACAGATAGTGCCAAATAGGATTTTCTGCTCGGGTGCAGGAGCAATAATCCACTTTGTAACGTTACCTAACATGACAGGCAAATTTCTCAATTTCCCCTAAGTGGTGGGGAGTCAACACTTTGCTTAGGTTTGCGTTTTGAATCTGAGCGCACACACATACTTTGGTGTTTAAGTCCAAAAACAACACTAGCTCAATAGTGAAGGTTCAGTTTTATGGTAAAATGTAATTTATTCTTAGGCCCTCTGTCCCAAATTTCATTTGGCCATTTGGTCAAAAATAATTTTTTTTCTTCTCTCAACCACTGCCCAGCCATCTGTAGAGTCCTGGAGTGGTCCCTAAATACAGCCCTACAGTGGATGGTCAGACATGGCACACAAGAACGGGAGAGAAAAACATGTCATCAATCATAAAAGCTTAAGGCCAGGAAGGCAACAGCACCATCACGCCATTCATCTCTTGCTCTTTCCTCGCTTCTATCCATCCTGCCTCTTCCTGTCCCTGATCCCATCTCTACCTCCATCCATTTCTGTCTCACACTGATCCTTTCTTCTTCACTGTTTCCCCCCATTTTATCCTCCTCCCTCCCTTCATCCATCACTCTTTCACTCCGTCCTTTTACTCTTGCTGTAATCCATTTTTCCCTTCATCCCCTTCTTCTTCCCTCTATTTCTTCCTTCTGGCTCCATTCTCTGCCAGTGACAGGTTTGTCCAAGTGTTTACTGTTGCTATAACAATCCACATCTTGCCAAGGCTTGTTCTGCAAAACAATTATTCAAAAGAAAAGTCAGGGACACTGATTTGTGTGTACATGTGGTGTGTGTGTGTGTGTATATTTGTATTTTTGTGGACTAAATAACTAGCGAGCAGATGTTTCTCTATTGTCATTTCCCAAGGGCTACAAATCTGTGAAGCCAATAACAATTCTAGTTTAGGAAATTATATCAGTGTCAAAATGTCACTTTAAAAGCAATATGAAGTTAATTAGAAGTAAATACTTAAGTATCATACAAATGCCAAAAAAATTACTTGATAGCTTGTGTTACACGATGTTTGATTTCTGACGATATTTGATATGCTGATATTATTACGAACTTATTGCCGATACAATAACGGTACATGTACATATGTTTTTCCAGGTAATTGCAGAGAACTTCAAGTCTCATGTCATGGAATTAACATATTATGCCTATTGTGATGGCCCACTGGTGGCAGATACTAACATATGATACAATGCTTTTCAAAATGTACACATTCACTGGGCAAAACAAAAAAGCTACTTTAACTTTAAACTGTAAAAGCTCTCCCACTTCAACATGCTTGGATGCTCTCCCTAAGACAGTCCTGATAATAGCAAAATTCAGGGCAAATTCGACCTTTTTCAACTAATTAACATCACATAATTAAATCTTACTGGCCTGTCATATTGGCAGAAATGTTCATCTCTGGCTAATGCTGATATTTATCTGCTGGCACAGGTGACATGCTGATATTATTGTGCATCCCTATTACAGTATTTACATTATGTTTCACTACTGTAGCTAACTGCAATATCTAAAAAATAGATACAGTATAGTATCGCAATATTTTTGTGTGGCCAGATGATATTATCACATGGATGTCTAGTATTGATTTACTAATTAAACTTTTTTTAGCCTACTAGAATAATATAATCATTATCATAATTGTTTTTTTCAGTCCACTAGATACATTTTGCTAAAGTGAAAATGACTTAAGTGAGATGAACCCATTGAAAACTTAATCTTATCAGATAAAACAGTTTTCTCTTTAGGACATAATTTGCAGATGAGCAGAAGGTAAGAATTTGCAATATATTGCAGTATATTTCATTACAATACTTCACATATCGCAGCACGTTTAAAATTGCAACAAATACGTCTTTTACACCAAAATAAGTGCGTGCATGCAGGTTTTTTAAACACGGATAAACCCACCAACAGTAGTTAATAGATTGCTTTCCCATTGACAGTAGAAGAGAGTTTGCACATGGCTCTGCAGCAAACTAGTGTGCCTTTTTTTGTGTGTGTTTTTTTTTGTGTATGTACATGCGAGATCACAGCCGGTCGAAGAACAGGTAAACAGCAGAGAGCAGCATGGACACAGGTCTGTGAAGACTATACAGAGCTTACTTCTGTTTAGACATCTCATCTTATACGTTATTTAGTCTCTCTTTCAGTGCAGACTAATTTAGATTGATGTTTTAGTGCTGCTTAGGTGGAGACGGATGGTGGCCTAATTAGTGACAGCATGTCCCTGCATCTTGCTGGTGAAGGAGCTGAAATCGGTGGATTCACCTGATTGTTGTGTTATTGTTGCAGACTGGAGTCAGGGGTTATAATTACCTGTGTCTACTGCAGTCATTTGGTGCGAATACTGATTGTATACATTCCCATTGAATTAAGAGGCTGTGTCCTTGCTGCAGCGGCCGCGGGTTCGAGTCCAACCTCGGCCCTTTGATGCACATTTCCCCCTCTCTCTCTCCCTCTTTCAAGCTCACACTGTTCTGTCACATAAAGGCAATGACAGCCCCAAAATAATGTTTAAAAAAATGGATGGGAATGAGGCTTTATTGTATCGTGACTTAAATATCGTGATGATATCATCTTGTGGGCCCTCTGGTGATTTTCACCTCCAATACTGTGATGATCAGTGAAAATAAGGAGCAGGTGTACCAACTGATTTTACACACACTCGATCAAATAATTCATGTTCTTAGAAGCTTTCCTTCTGACATGCTATTAGCAGTGGGCTAAATGACTTGCCTTTCCAAGCTTTCTATCTCAATCTAAATTCATTTTCCATTTATTACAGATTATATTTGATTACGAAGTGCGTGTGTTTGACATATTGAGCAGTTGAAACCATGACCAAGGCTTTTCACAGGTTCCTGGAAATGTGGATGAAACAAGGGATAAAATACAAAGAGGTGAGGGTCTAATCCATGTGTAGATAGCAAGGCAGCTACATCTGCAGCTTCAAAAATAATGGCTCAGGGAAAAAAATCATTGTAGTTTTTCAGCTGTGGAACAGTTTAATCACATTTTTCATATGATAGGGTAAGTATTAGAAGGAGGCCGGAGAGAGGAAAATGTCTCAAGGACAAAAGCATGATGCATGCTTTGCAGTGTGATGACTGCAGATAGGACCTATCTCCTGGATATCTTTTATTGCTTTTATATTTGCTCCTGTCCTTGGGTTCTTCATAAATTGGAATGTGTTTCCTTGAAGTGGATTTCTCCCCGCACACAGAAAAATAAGCACATTCAAATGACAGGAATGATACTTAGCTCTAGAGGCTTTTCAGGTAGCCGACGGCTGCCATTGGATTGCTATGAAAATCTTTTAACCTACCAATGTTTTTTTTCTTTATATTTAAGTAGGTAATCGCATTCAAGTTTACACATCAACTACAATGCAAAATTAGAGCTTGCCAGAAATAATAAAATCAAAGCTATAGAAGAAAATTGCATAAAAAAACCCATAACTTTTATGGAAATGTACAAGAATAATCCAGTGCACTTGCAATGGACTATTTTACAAACTTGGACAAACTGCAGGAATAACCAAGCTGAAGGTGCTCTGTCTCACGCCAGCTGCCTTACCTGGGTTATATGGTCAATGGCAAGAAAACCATGGGGTGCTGTCACTTTCACAGTGACAAGGAGCATGCAGGGACCTAATGGTTTGCCCCCACTGTCATCTGCAACCACCCAGCAGACCTCAGCGAGGACCGCTCAGGAGGTGTTCAGCTTTGTTGTTTACTCCTTCTGAGACAGCTTGATGAATGGATATCTGAGCGGCTGGATAAATTCTTTTCCCCCATAGATTTGTTGCCTCAGCCTGTCGTGTCCAGTTCCCAAAAGCATGTTCCCTGCAAATTGTTTCAATAAATAATCATTCAAATATGTCAGGAGACAATGCATTAAACATGCCTTCTCATCAGCGAGGCTGCCCAACAGTTTTCCCTGTGATACGCAGTGGGTGTATAAGATCAGAATGTGCTTTCAATTAACGCTGGTGGGTGGGTGTAATGCAAGGTTAGCCAGCATGGTGCCTGCAAGTACCTAGGTCCCCGCAGGGCACATTCTAAAAATAACTGCGGTCAAGCCAGTTGTCAATAACATCTCTATAGTCAAACAGCCAACACGGTCCAGCCATATAATAACATGTATGGTAAATGCATTCAAATGGCATATATCAAACTGACAGGGGGAGCTAGCGATAGACTAAGCAAAGATAGTGGAAGGATACCGGTGTGACCATATCCAGTTTTTAAAAAAAGACAATAATGAAGGGTATGTACAAAATGTCAACACATTCACATCCCAGCTTGTCAAATACCAAACATTAGTTGACCTGCACACCAAAATGTGATGTGCAGGTGTCCTTCTGTATCAGTTTTGGACTTCAGGGATGATAATGGTTGTTATGTTTAGTCTTTTTAATGTTCCCCTCTGTTTGCACAGGAAATGTACATTTTGTTCTGTTACATGCATAGTCTTTTTATTTTAATAATAATAATAATAAAACACTTTATTTGTATAGCACCTTTCATACAAGAAATGCAGCCCAACGTGCTTTACAAGAAAGAAATTAAATGCACCAAGTGCTTCACATCAAAAACACATAAAAAAACCAAAAGACATAATAAAACCTGCATGTAAAAATCAAATCAAATCAGAGGTAAGTGAAACACTTTGTTTCAGGGTTTATTTCCTTAGGTCTGGACAACAAGAGTTTGGGATCAGATTAAGAGAAAAACATCATGGCTTGTCTTAAAATTAGTATGGTGGTTACTAATGTTGTATTGTGGCGATATACCTACGTCCCTACCATAGCATGCTACACACATTCAGTTTTTGTTTCACATAGAAAATGAACATGTATCTCCTGGGTAAAGGTCCAGAGTCTGTTTGACACATTTATCTCCCCTTCCGCCCACTCTTTGTGCATTTTCTCTCCTTTTTTACTATATTAGTTGCCAGCAGCATTACCAACTGCTGCAAAAGCTGTAACAAACTATCCATACTGCCATGAAGGGTGCCTCTGTGTGTCTGTGTTTGACACCAAAGTCAACTAACAAAGTGACTGGTTTTGATGACGAGGGAGAAAGAATGGGCTGAAAATAGGGAATTATTTGAATTCTATACAGAGGAAGTATAAAGCAGGTTATCTATGTCACTAGTCTTTGATTTTTAGGTTGCTGGAAAAAAGATGCATAAATAATTCCTGACAATGACTGATACTTGTGTTTAGGACACGTCTGACCACATTTAGCATTTTCACTGAATCAATTCAGAAAAAAATCCAAACTAAAAATCTCAGATTTGTACCTTGAAATAGCTACATTTGTAAACCCTTGACATATGTAAAACCAATCCAGTGTTTTCCGGATGTTTTCATCTGAAACATAAAACAATGAGTTAAGGAACTTTTAAGCTCTGTAACTGTACATTTATTTTACTAAACCACTTCAACATGGATACAGAATGAATGAAATATGTTGGATTTCTTTCAGTACCAGCTTTAGTGGTTTTAATTTGCCACCAGTTCATCCACAAAAGGAATGTGCTTCAATGTACAGTCGCTAAAAATGTGGTCAGAGAATGCATGTGATGCATACATATATAAAAGAAAAAAATATATATTTGTGAAATTTGTTTTTTCCAGTTGATTAATTAATTATTTAATAAATTTTTTAATTAATTATAAAAAAAAACAAAGTGCAGAATGTACTTTACTTCGTACTTCATAATGACATGATTTTACATCAAACTTCAGGTGTTACCATGGTTTCACAACAGTATCTCAAATAAACTCAATATAATACAGCTAGACAGCCTTTAAAATGGACACAGTGATGGAAGAACATAATTAAAGACATTTGCTCCAATAGTAGAAATTAGCTCTGTATGACTTTAAGCCACATTCATGACAGTTCTGACATCAACTGCATTCACAGGGACAGCAACATGAGCCACTAAACTGAATGATCAAGGTCAGTGTGTTGTTTCTTTTAATCCTGCTACATCACATCCATCTCTTCTGCTGCATACCACAAATGAACCCTTGCCGCATACATTCCATTACAATATTACAGCACATTTAGTGGAGAGCTTAGGTTATTTCCTCTCATGCTGACAAAAACAATTTCCCTCTCAGGTCTTAATGAGGATTGCAGAGCCTTTCCTATTATGGTTCCACATAGCTTATCACATCTTGGCCTATGTGATATTGATGAGAGGCAAGCAGCTGCATTCATGAAATTAGGGTCTTAAAGTCAGTGCAACAGAATGCGCAGCAGTTAGCATTTCTTCTGATGATTTACAGGATCTATTTACTGGCAAGTGCATGGTTTATAGCTAAATTCATGCTCATAATTCAATATCATTATATAGTTTGGAACACAGTCCATACACAAGGTGAAATAGGAGGGTAAGAGCATGAATGGGCATGGTCAGGACAAAGATGGAATTGAAAAGAGAGTAGGAGTATTTAAAGGAAAGAACAGGGAGGTGAGATACAATACAACAGTGGAGAAACCCTTGACCAGTGGTTGGCAAATAATAGTGTGGACCAAATCACGATTTCTCAGAAATCTAAAGTACTGTAGCAACGTAACAGACGTGCAACTTCAATTACATAAGACCTTGAAACAACAAATACATGTTTTGTGTTGCACAACGGTAGCACTCTTGTCATGGGATGCTGAAAAGAAAATTCTAAAGCAACGAGAGCAACTCTCTTTTTCCCCGAACTATAAATGAAACGGGTCACTGCGAACTGAGTGTAGTTAATCCATCCATTATATTTTATTTATTGTGGTGCAACACAAAACGTACGTTTATTTAGTAGATTCATTGATCAGTTGATTGACTGTAATGTTTGTATTCTATGGAAATATTTGATCTTTTGAATAATTATTTCTGTCATGGCAAACAGCTTCTTGTGCAGATTTGATGATTTTCTCTGCTCTATATCCTGTTAACAACAATCTTTGAGCTTTAACCGTTGATCAAAGACATCACCTTGAACTGTGGAAAATAACAGCGCCGCTTTTCTGTATTTTCTGACATTTTATAGACAAAAATGAATGTAGTCATTGAAATAAATAATCTCCAACTTAATTCTTGATAAAAAAAAACAAAAAACTGCTGTTAATAACTGAAAAAGCACTCAGTAGTAGGGATGGGGATATTCATTCATTCATTGGTTGTGTGTGTGTGTGTGTGTGTGGGGGTGGGGGGTGGGGGGGTTACTCGCGTTAAATTATCATAGAGTATTTGCCATTAAAATAGTAATGTAACTTGGGCAATGATGGAAAAGAGGTGCAGTTTCAAATGAAGTTATTGAACAGCCGCACTGCCTAAACATTATTGTAGACCCACTTCAACTTGCAACTCACCTTCATACAATATATATTTATTAGGGGATCCCTGTTCTGTCAATCTTTTAACTAAGGGTCCTTGCCCTGAAAAACATTAAAGACCCCTGAATTAGCCTTTTAAACCATAAAATTAAAGTTAATATTAAAAAAAAAATCTGCATTTTTTTTTTACTGCTGTTGACATAACATAGATTAAATGAAGCACTGAAGGATCGGAGCTGCTATTCTCCTAGTCACTTCAACATCTGCCTGGTTAGCACCAGCTAACTCTGCAGCAGTGGCTAACAGTCCCAACAAACAACCCTGAAATGGCTTGACTCTGTTGTTAAAAACGTTAATAGGTAACACTAGCCCTGTGATGCTAACAGTTAGCCCTGTCATTGAGTGTGCAAGTGGACTCACCGACTGTTACCTGGAGCTCACACTCCTGCAACAGAAGTCTCATGATAATCACTGAAAGAGAGAAGATAAAGAGGGACACTGGGACATGGAGGCACTGAGAGAAACAATAAACTGATAGCAGTTCTACAATAAAATAATTAATCAATTTTAAATAGTGATAAATCAATAAAAGTCATGTTCAAACGTGGCTGGGACAGTAAGTACTCAAACAACAACACTTAAACAATACTGACGTCCAACTGAGTACTGGAGTAATCACGCCCCTCCATACTCATTAGCTAATTGGAAAGCCCACTCCAAAAGAACAAGTTTCATGATCCATTTTATTGATAAAAGAAATAAGATTCTCACAAATATATCACTTTAAGTAAAGAAAAAGAGAAAATAAAGGCTGCATCTCCACTGTGCCTGAAAAACTATGTTGCCCTCTGCCAGTGAATGATGCTGAAAAGGAAAAAAACTGTATTGCAAAAACAACTTTATTGCAGGGTTGTTTCTTTTGTTGGATAAAAGCTAACCATCACATCTGTGATAACATGTCAGTGAAATTAAATTAAGCTGCTGAAAACACCTATTTAAATATCTTATAAAGGCACATAAGTGAAGAAAGGAGAAAGTGATAATTTATTACGTTCATCATCACTCAAAACCTGAGCCTGAACATAAAGTGAGATATTCACAAGCAAATTATTTTAAACTGCACTCGACACTTGCAAAAGGGCAATAATTTCATGAATCTAGTCATAGCTAATTGCTATTTTTTCAACCTAAGTAATTAAGGTTTTATTTAATTATATTCACATGTCTAAATGTAATGATAACTTTAAGACAATTGTCTTAAACAACAAACAACAGTTGTGAACAGCCATTGTTTTGCTTTAACACATCACATTGTTAATAGCAGCCATTAGTCTTCTCTTATAAAGTGGAGTTTTCTGCTTTAACTTATCATTGTGAACTAGATGTTGATTACACACTGTAATAGCCGTAGAATAATGACGCCATCTGCATTTAGATTGGTTCCCTATAAGCTTTGCTTTTACTATGTAATTCTGTCTGCCACCTGTTGGGACCTCCCATGAATATGTGGGCTCAATTTATGGCAGAATGGATGTGCGTTTCCCCCGGTTGCTATCCCTCGTTAGCAAAGAGTATTAAGTAAGTGACTTCTTTGAAGTAACTGATCAAAGTATCAGAAATGGCAGATGGTTGTGCACCACTATGCACTGTGGAAACTCTGGTAGTTGCTACGCTCTAAGGAGAACCAATAATGATATGACAGGAAACTTGTAATTGTCATTATACCGTGGTGCAAGACAACAACATAAGGACATAACGATGTCCTTGTAAGTTGTGTCCATCCACCAAGCAGTGTTTGTGAATGTAAAAGTTCCGCCTGATGTCCTGTATTCACGGGACAATGAGCTGTTACCCCCACTCTGAGCCAAGCAGCAACCTCTGGGGCTGAGAAATGTGCAAAACGTGACAGGTGACAGGCTGTCTTGAGGCGTCACTATAGTCTGTGAGTTAGATCCACCATTCGCTCCTCCAAAGCACCATCCTCTAGTTCAAATAAAGTCACTTCTGGCTTAAAAAAAAACAAAACAAGATGGCCGATGGCTGAAATGGCAAACTGAAGCTTTCAACATGGCAGTCAGTAAACCAGTGAGTGATGTCACAGTAGCTTTGTCCATTACTTATATATAACCTCTCTGGTATTTGTCAAAGATGCACAGAGACACAGAAAATAATTACATGCAGCCCTGTTATCAACCCTCTCTTATACCTTGAAGTCAAATGTCTGTTTTCTAATGTATCAGTAATAATATATTAGTTGTGCAGTCTTTGGTCTCAGCTTTTACATCTTGTTGGATGTTGAATGGTTTTAGCAGAATTTTGTGTGATCTAGCCTTTAGCTTTGCTTGAAACCCCACCTCGCTTCTGCGTCTGCTATCCCCACTTGTGTCTATCCACCATTAGCAGCTCAAACTGATCATGATGGTCTGACAATTTCTGCTGGTATCAGTTAGCGGTCAAATGCAAGGCGATTGCATCTGCCTATTTTTGAAAGGTCATGACTACTGTAGGCTAAATTTGGCTGAAACAAGCAATAGCAAAAACAACACACCAACAGTGTGAGGAGCTGCTTTGCTAATGCACGCCATTATATTGTCTCATTATGAATCAATCTGGTTGTCTGACAGGGCAGTTAAAACGGCTCACTGTCTCCACTTAAGTGTATACATAAAAAAGCAATTTTTCTACAGATATTTTTTCCCGTTGGAACAAAGTAGATGACTCACAGCTGTGGTGGCACCCCACAAACCCAGCGGTAGTTAAAGAACTGAGAGGGAATTAATTCTTGAGGAAGTTCAGTCATGTAGTAATGAGAGAGAACTTTAAATTGTTATAATTGTATATTTTGTCCTCTCTCAAAAGTGCAAACCGTGTGTGTTCCCAGTGTGTCCTGAGGATCTTCGAAACTCCTGTTGATTCCATTGCATGGGACGCTGCACAGAATAATGAATCCGAAACCAATCAGTGGGATGTTCATCAGAAGACAGACTGTGCGGTTATTTTGCGACAACCTGGCGGTGGTTGTTCAAGATTTAATTTAGGTGACCACTGTGGAACTAGCATTCTGAATGTACGCCACCAAAATTAGCGAGTGCAGATGGAGTTTACCTGCTGACTTTAGATGGCTGTAAAGAGAGTTAATCAACTGAGAGGAAAGGCCTTTACATGTGCAAGCTGTTGTGAATGACATATGCTGTAAGAATCACAATGTATTCTCTGCTTACTAGCATTATTACCATAATCAGATTAAAATCGTATTTTTATGGGCATATAGATGTGTCTACCGATTGTAAAATTAAAGTAGGGCAGACAAGAAAAACATATAAAGATCTATATGATTTTTAAGTTTTATATTGATTTGCAGCACCAATTATAATGATGAAAAAGGATCACAGAACAAGAACAAAAGAGGTCAATCTTGACACCAATATTGCGACTCACTCCGCAGTTCAGTATTCAGAAGTCTCACAGACAAGTAGCAATCATGTGTTTGTTTAAATAATGTATTAATTTCCGCACTAATGAGACCCCATTTTGCTATGAGGCATAGTTTCTATCCATTCCACTCTTTTTTCACAGTCCCAGACACGGAAATAACACAATTTCCAGGAACATCGCCATCAGATGTCATGGCTGTCCTCAGGAGAAAGTGCAACAGTGAGCTATTCAAAGATAGGTCAAGAAAAATGGTCAACATTCCCAGAAGGCAGTTGCTGATGACAACAACCAGTTGACAGACGGAGAGGGACCAAATAACTTAAAACCAAGACTGATGTGACAGGGGCCGCCATTAAGGCGCAGACCAGCTGACAGACTGTGTCATACAGACGGACGGACACAGGCAGACAGACGAGAGGGGCACACACACACACAAACACACACACACACAAACACACACGTAGACACCAGACAGAGTGACAAAAGGTCTGATGGATAGATAGGATGACAGACGGACAGACAGACGCAGCAGATATTTGCACAGTCTGTGTGAAACTTTGATTTGACATGATATGGACTGTGTAAAAGGGATGCACCAGACATGAAAAAAAATACAATTTATTTTCAGTGATGCTAACATAAAAATGTGTGAGTATTTCACTCTGTATGTACTTCATAGCTGTGATATTGTACTTAACTGTAATCGGTGCATTACATTTCAACATTACTTAAAGCAGTTGTAATCAAAATTGACTACTTGTGTGTGAAAGAGGACACTTGTATCAATGAATCCCGAGAGAATTATCACTCTGCTCTGCATTTTAGAAGCTCTCATAGCTGTGGTTCACTCTCATCAATGGTGTTTTCACCTGTAGCAGGTTGCTATTTTCATTAAAAAAAAAAGCTTTTTTTTTTTTTTTTTAAAAAAAAGTTCAATCATTTCTTTGGAGTTGGTGGAGACCAAAAGCAGAGCTAAAGGGAAAGAAAACAGTACACTATGTAGGGCTGCCCCTTGACAGTCAGAGACTTGAATCATCAGTTGGAGACCCCCAAGTCAACTGAGATTGCCACAAGTCAAGCAGTCATTTTTTTCTGTGCTGTGCACTTCGTGGGATGTTTTGATCCCCAGATTTTGCTGCAGAGTGAGTGCTCTTGACTTTAACAATACTGTTTGCAGCTGTGGACATGCTGCAGTGGCAAAGAGGGAGAGAGAGAGAGACTGAACAGTAACTTTTATTGATAAATATCTGTCAGCAAAAATGTTGTTGTGCATTTCCGATTCGTTGTTAGTACCATTAACTTGTTTACTAAATTACATGAATGCCACTGTCACACTGAACTTCCCGTGGAGCACGTTCAGACTTTAAAACTTTATACGGAAAACAAAAGGAATCGTCAAGTATTCGTATCGAACAGCCAGATCTGATTCGACTGACATCACTCTGAGTAGGGTACAGCCCTAATACTTGCGAAATGCACTTCCGTCTATCAGGTGGCAGGTTAGATGTGTAAAAAGGCAACTTTTTGCCAACATGTTCATGACTTAAAAGGTCCTGAATATGTTAACAGCTTGTTTCCACTGCCTCCAAGTGGCCAACAACAAAATCACTTAACATAGGTTTAAAGTTTCACGTGTAGGATTTGAAATTTTCTGAACTTGGTTACTGCCAGCCGAGTCAGTTCTTACCCAAAACACTGAATATTACACAGTGTGTTTTCACACACCAAGATTAACAGTCTAGTTGAAAGGATCAAGTTTATGTGACACATATTACAAACGCAGCCTCAAACACAACCTTCCACAGCAGCTCTGCCGTCTGATTTCCAGTACGTTTCAACTCTACCCCCTGTTCAAATGGGGATTGTGTGGACTGTGTCACAATATGAACACTTCGTAGAACACACGTTATACATGAACTGCATTTAAAGTTATAAAGCGTAAAAAAAAAACTTTGTGAATTGAGAGTATACTTCATATACATTTACTTTAAGTAACTTCAAGTTTGCACTTTTTTCTGCTGGTCAGTACACTACAGATTGTGAAACGCAGCATTGTGGGTAAGAGCTGTGACACTATGAAGTAGTTAGTTTATGCCCTCCCCATTGTTATGGAAACAAAATGGCAAGCTGTCACTTATGTGAATGAATAATGACAGTGAGTGTATGACATGATGATGCGGGTTGTTGCTTTGATGCCGGCACTGAGAGGCAGACAAACATTGTCGGCGTAGACTGAAAGCTTCATGAAACGAATTTAGCAAAAATCAAGTAAACAGCCCTCAACTAATCTGTGTTTTTTCCACATTATTTATAGATGTGCCTCGTGCGGTGTTTGGCTTTCTCAAAATATCAGAATGTGAAGTAACAATGAAACTGACAGCAGCGTTTTGCTGTGTGGATTTGACGGGGGGGCTTGTTATGCTGCTTTGATTTCTCTGGTCGTAGCATTCTTGGCATCACCAAAAACAGCGATTAAAAAGCAAAAACTGAAGAGATGACTGACCAGTCTCACAGAATACATTACTTCTGTACTTCAATTAGTCTGGAGAACTCCAGAGCAGCCAACTAAATCCATGCATGGTGATATATAAAAAGGTTTCAAGCTTTGAAGAAGCTTCTTTTTAACCTGCTGGAGTTCTAATCACTGATTCCTTTGTGTGACCTTGAGTTTCACTTTCTGGTGCCCTGAGTGGAGCACATCAAAGAAACTCCAAGCGCCACATCTGGCCCTCTAGAAAAAGATGAAAAAGTGGTGAAACCTCAGGCATTACTCTTAGAAGTAGTAATCTCCAGTGGTTAAAGGTACCTTAAGTATGGGGAGACTAAATGAGAGAGAGAAGAAGTGATCTCTCTATCTCTGTTATCAGTCACTATTTTCTCTACTTCCTCTTCTATATCCTGGTTAACATTTTTGCTGCTGATTAAGATTTTAGTTTTGTCTACAGACTTTGTTTTCCCTGCTTGTATAGAGTCTAGACTTTGGAGGGTTTTATTTGTGGAACTAAAAATAATCTCTTCTGAACACATAGAAATGGTTTTCTTTCTGAAATAAAACCAAATGATCTTAATGCTGTACTCTGAAAATGTGAAAACATTATTCACCCCACAAAGTACTTTTGGTCCAACACCTTAATCACAATATTCAGCTCTTTCTCACTTTCCCCACTTTAGAAGAGAGCTGTGCATGTCCACGGTTCAGGATCACCATAATTAAATAATCTTGATTTAAGGAAACACATTATATGCTGGGGACCGGTTCATGTTTGCCAGTGTTATCATCATGTCAGGGTCACTCCCTTCTCCCTTGGGATACTGTGAACGGTGTAGCAGTTAATGATTTCCCAGGGGACCATATCAATTCCTGCTATATTCATATGTCACTTAAATTTAATCATTCAATTAAAAAGCTGGTGATTGCAAGGTGCAGGATATTATCAGCCTCTCCAAAATATGTTGACAATGCAGATTACTCATATTTTTGATATGTGTAAAATGTGATATTTGTCATTGTATGAGTAACACGTGTCTTGAACAGGGATGAACATGACTGCCCAAGTACTCGTTTAGACGTCAGTATTCACTCATTGTTACTAGAGTAGAGTAATTGCTGCCCACAAATGACATTTAGAGTTTGAAACTTTAAAATGGATAAATCTTAAATCTCTTATTTTTATTGTAGAGCTGCATGCAGTGTATTGTTTTGCCTGGTGCCTCTTTGCCCAGCCGAAGCTCTCATTCTGTTTATCATGAGACCACTGCTGCAGGAGTGTGAGCTCTGTAACCAGGGGAAAGTCAGTTAAAATCTGCTTGCACAACACACACACACACACACACACACACACACACACACACACACACACACACACTCACAGTGACAGGGATAACTGTTAGCATCACATGGCTAATGTTACTTAACAGTTATTAACAAATTTAATGACGTTTTGGTATCTGTGTGAGTATGTTGAGACCATTAAATGGCTTGGGTTTCAGATTTTAGCTGCTGTTGTTGTGTCAGCTCTTGCTTACCAGACACATGTTTTTAGGTTTTAGGTTAGACATTTTAATTTATATCTATAGGAGTTTTGGGACCTGGTGAAACATTCCCATAGTTCTAACAACCTAGCTTTGAGAAATGTACAAATATAACAATTTAAAAACTTAATGTAAGAATCAGGAGTTTTAGCAGCTTTTAAAATGCTGTTTTGGAGGACTTTTTTAGCTCCTATTTGTATTAATTTTTATTTTATTGTTAGCATTATCCCAGCACAAGAGGAACTGTGATTAGTTAAGAAAAGAAAGAAAAGTCTTTACTGAGCATATATGCAGTGATGGAAAAACAACTCAATTTTGACTTGTCATAGTGAAAGTGATGGTGCTATACCAACTGCTGTCTGGCTTACAGTCCATCACTTTAGTGTTCCTAATGGCGGCGTGGATGCAAACAGAAGACAGAATAAAAAATGCCTTGATGGTAATTAGTTCTCCGGGGAGCTCCCCAGTGGGCGATCCTCTCAGGGAGTCATGTTGTGGAATGGATGTGGTTCTGTTTGTGCCTCCATTGCCTCACTAGAGTGACAAGGTAAGAGGTGGCTTCAGATTTGTTGTCGTCGTAATGTTACTGTGAGGCAGTTGAATTTCTAAAAAGGCAGCAATCAGCCTTACCGTTCTCACTTTGTCAGTTTATGGTGTCAAATCTCAAATGCTTCCACACATCACATTCTCAGACAGTTTGGTGTCATGATTATCTCTTAAATACGATTTTTGCTTGTTTTTTTTTTTTTAAATAAATTGAACAATTGCCTAGTTTACTGACAAGGCGACATTAGACTTGAGTGACGTTTTATTTATGCCCCCTGTTGTAGTACGAGTTGTGGCCTGTTGTGAATTTGGAATGATCATTTCATAGGAGGTATTTAATTTTCTGTCCATGTGCAAATGCAAGTTAAACATTTTCAAATTAAAAAGTCACAGCCCTACTAATTAGCCTGCCTTGCATACTGTGATATCATTCAGGATACACCACAGTTCAGATTGCACTCTGAATAATTTCACACCCACATGAACGTCTTCAGTATTTCCGTCTATTTTGATTCTCATCAGGATTGTGTGGGAGTTACCGGTTCAAACCTACTTGACATCTACCTGACTAAGTTTTGTCACACCTGTTAGGCGGAACAACTTGGCCCCTTTCTTTTGAGGATGGGTGTGCTCCATTTGACCTTAACAGTGTGCTGCGTTTTGGAACAGCAGTGCCGGGGGCAAAATGTGAAATAGAGTGCCAACAGCAGGTGTTTCTTGGAAAGTTTATCAGCTGATGATCAAACAGTGTCAGGTTGTCAGGGTGCTCCTCAGAGGGAACATAAAGACACACTTTCATCAGCAGTTTTATCTAACTTTTATGCTTACCCCGCCCATTTCCACACCCATAACCTCACCCCCAACGTCTCCTGTTCCCTCCCCTCCCCTCGTTTGCCTGAACATATGAATACACTTAGAATATAAATACAGATGAGAGGCATTAAACGGAGAGCCGCTTGATTATTTAATCAGACAGCTGAGCATTTTACAAAATGACACTGAGGCACAGTCACACTCCAAAACCGATAGCCCGATTACACAGAGGAGGGAGGGGGATTTTGATCAACTACATGAAGGTGCAGAAGAGATAGGAAGAGAATTACAAAGAGAGAATAAAATAGGTTTAAATGAAGAAATTGAACTGCGAATTCAAGCACATCAGATAGGGGCAAAGAATTACTGAGAAAGACTGAAATAAGATTAAATGAAGGGGAGAAAAATGGGCAGCAAGTAGAGAGAAAAAAAACAGGAGAGTGAATGAGAAGATAGGGAGGGGGGGCAAGAGGCGAATATGAGTGTGATATGAAGAAATGTGCTTAATAAAAGCCAAATCATACAGTTTCTAAACCGCTGAGGAGAGTCCAGATTGAACTTCTTTTAAGGTAATAGCACAGGAGGCTTTCAAAATATGATAGACCAATTATGATAGCACGCTATGTGAACACAGGATGGTTTGCAAGTAAGATTAAGAGGTAAAAGTTTAAGAGATGGCGTCTTTATAATGACGTGTGACAGTGCAGGCGGTTTGCAAGAGTTTCAGCAGCTATTGGATTAATGGTTGCAGTCTAATTTGCAGATACTCTCAAGTGATTATTGATGGAGCCACGTTTAAATAAACGGCTGCACAGAGAAAAGTAATCTGATCTAGCCTCAACAACTGAACTAGCTATGAGAAAACACAAAAAGCAGTGAAATTGTGAGACTAATGGTTAAAATTATAGGATGAGAGGATGATAGATTCTGAAATTTGAGAGGATAACTGCTTAATAGGAAAATATAACACATTACTATACAATATGCGCCTATGATGCAGTTTAAACCTGGAGAAACAAAAGAGTTGGAAAAGATATCAGCAACATCTTCTGGTACGTCCCTCAATTTGGAGAAGCAGGCTGGAGTCTTGACATTGACGCTGTGCAATAATATCAGTTTAAGTGTACACTATTTTAAGAATATTTTCACTGCTCACGACTTTTTTAGAGCAGTTTTAGAGCTAACTGCGCTAAAGATAAATTGGAAATGTGCGACATATTTTTTCGACACTGGATATCAAACAAAAGCCAGACACTTCTCAGCAGATGAGAGAAGATGATCATTTCTAGGGCCTCATGGTGCGACAAAATCTGGGGACCAAAACGTTTGTGGAAGTACACAGCACAGCACACTGACTTGAAAAAAAATGAAACAAACCAAAAACAACAACAGCAAAAAGAGTGCTCCACTTGAAGCAATTGCAGTCGACTGAATGGTCTCCAACTTATTATGCGAATGTCCGACTTTCAAAATGCTTTTTTTTTTTTTTTTTCCTGGCCCACATCTACAGCAGTGCATTGCTTAGCTTTTGTGCTGGACTCCAGCTTGCTTCTTCAAACTGGAGGTGTACTGACGGACATCCTTTGTACACAATACACTATAGACTATGGATAAGTACCTCATACAACCTTGCATAAAAAAAAGAGCTATCCCTTTAAGAACTTGAATGATTTAAAAATCGGAAAGATCAAATGAAGGAGGAAGAGGGAACATTTCACTTCAAGTTTCAAAAAGAAGAGGCTATATTATGCATAAAACATTCATTCATTAGAGCAAAGAGGATGGATTCTAAGGCAATCACATTAAAGAAACACGTTTTGGATTTGATGAAACACCTATCAAGATCCTATAATTTGTCAGAGCTGCAGACCAGAAAATTTGAATGGTCAAACAAAAGGAGAAAAAGATTTAGAACCATCTAGACAGTACAGAAGGAGACTTTATTTATTGCTCATTTTTTAAAAGTAGCAGTAAAAAAAATAAAGAGAAAAGCTAGAAGAGACATCTTCCAAAAATGTGCAATGATTTAGCATCTCTCAGGCATTGGGGGAGGCTGCTTAGAAACGTCAGCGAAAGCTTAGTCACCTCAAGTTTCCAGACTTGACCTTGGAACAGGGCCAGAAGTCCCTGATGTAAGGACATGCAAAGAATGAGAAAATGGATAGCTGGAAAGATGGCGATTAGGCAGGTCATTTTGCCAGAGGCAGGGTGATATTTCTGGCATGCAGGGTGATTCTGTCTGGTCTGGTAGGTATAGGTCATATTGGAAAAGCAGCATTGTAATTCTTTGCTGCTTAGCGGCAACATTAGGCACAATGACATGAGGCAACCTGCTTCTTGTTATGGAAACATCTAAAGGTCATTGTGCCATGATGAGGTTATTATCATTATTTGAATAAGGATAGGAATGTCTACATCATACTGTCGATGTTTGTTCTGAAGTTCATGAAACAACATTACCCTTTTTATTTATGCATCTATTTTTTATCCAATGGATTGCTGTTGATTTGAATATAATTATTGATTTTTTTCTTGTATTTATTTATATCATAATTTAATTGTATCTGAGGCTTTGTCAATATTGTTTTACAAACATTCATGCCAATAAAAGCACATTAAATTGAATTGAATTGGGATAAAATAAAATAAAAGTAAAAATAGAGAGGAAAAATAAATTGTGGGAAAAAAAAAATATATATATACACACACACACACACACACACACACACATATATAGTTTCACACACACACATATACAGTTTCTTTTGGGCAGGGGCCCCTTAAGTTGGGCCCCAATGACAGGGCCAGAAAGGCAATAAGGTGGTCAGGGCATATTTGTTTGTTTTTTTTTCTTTGCTTCCCCATTTATTCTTGATTTTTAGGTCTGTTTCCACCTTTTTTCTTTTATTTCTGTTCCTGCCTGCTTTTAACCGACCCGTAGGAGGTGGCTGGCCTGGGCAGGTCACATCCCATAATGCATCATGCAAGCTGGAATATCCTGAGGCAGGGCAACTTGTGAAAATTTAATATAATTTATTAGGGAGTGCCTCAGCCAATATATTTTGGCCACATCTTGGTCCTTGTTTTATGTTCTCAGAATGTCCACCTGATCCAATGTTCTGTTGGATTGCGTCCCAATGTGTCCACCTCAGGTCCATTTGACAAAAAGTACAGCTTTATGTCTATTTAATCATCACCTAATGTAAGTCTACTCTTGGACTCCATGCACATCCTCCATTAAATGGATAAACTTCTATTCCATTGGGATATTGTATAGGATAACTTATGAGTGACTCTTTTTGCCATAATTTTAGCTGATTCATGCTTTAACCTGAGATATTTTTCCTTCTTCTGGCTCACTTTGATCCATGTCTTCACCAGCTTCATGCCACATTACCTACGGTCCACAAGGACCACGCTGGTCACATTTTATGTCTCAAAAGTTACCTTTTTAAGCAGAAAGCAGTGCCCTCAATGTGCTTGATCCGTGCCCAATTACTGACCTAAAAGCAGAAAGATCCTCATTTGAAATGCAGAAGGAGTGTTCCTGTCTGTGATACTCAGGGAAAACTTGACTAGTGGCTATACAGAAATCACAGGGAGAGAGAGATGAGGAGATAATAGGGCAATTGCAAGGCTTACAAGTGCTTGAGTTTGTCCTCCAATTCACAGTTGAATTCTACCACTGCAGGTCAGGTCATGAGGGCATCCACTTAATCAGTAATCAAGATACAAAGCACAGGTTGGGGCACATAGAGTTGAAAGCACTTGTCAAATTATCTAGAGAGTATTGATCCGGTATCGATCCTCCCACACTCACCCCAGATGGGAGTGTGGGAGTGGGCTCTGTCCCTTGTGCTGAATGGCATTAGAACATCTTGTCCAGGCCTGAGCCCACAGCACACCGTCTCATCTTTTCCCAGGCTGTATGAAACTGCCAGAGAAGGGAGGAGGACGATGACAGGTGATGATGAGGCAGATAGTTTAAAAGTGGAGTGAAGGAGAGAATATGTGTCAAACATGAAAAGCCTTCCCTGAACAGAGGAGAGGGCCTGCAGCAGCACTTATCAGCTACTTACAATGATATCCTGATGTCCCTACCTAGGCAGTTTCACCCCAATTTGCACTTAAGTTCATGTCACTGTGATGACTTATGTGAATGCCATGTGACCTTGATAAGTGACATGTGATCACAGCAGCTCTCTCGATACACAAAGCATGGATTATCATTCCTTAACAGTTACATGCCAACATGTCATGTAAACATTTATGTTTTGGGTCCGTGCATCTGTCTGTATGTAAGTTTGTCAGTTTATTCCATTCTTCTAATATCTTAAGAGCGTCTTGAGGAAATAATCCAATCCGACACAAACGATCACATAGACTCAGTGATGTAGTGATTAGATTTTTGCTGGTTAAAGGTTAAGGTCACCGTGGCCTTGCATCAGTCTCATTTTTGTGAATGCGATATCTCATGAACGTGTTAAGGAAAATTCCTCATATTGGGCACAAACATCCACCTATACTCATGGATGAATTGATTAGATTTTTGTGGTCAAAGATCAAGGTCACTGTGGACTCATAAAACATGGTTTTGGCCATAACCCAAGAATTCATGAGCTGATTATGACAACATTTCACACATTGTCTAACCGGATAAAAAGTGATGACATTTTATATCCAATAGGCCAACTTCATCACAATGTTCTGCATTACACTTTTGTAACTGTTATTCAGTGTCATAAGTAAGGAACAGAGGGGGACACATTTGGTCGGATACTGAATTGGTGACACTAATCTTGAGTGCCCACCGTTAACCTGTGCTGATTGCATTGATCTTCTGTGTTGCTGGGTTAAAGATGTGTCAAGCATCCATGCTTTAGAATATGTCACTTATTTGCAGCAACATCCCTATTTGAAGCATTGTCTACTGACATTGCGACATGAGAGTCTGGATAGACATGGATGTGCTCTGTAACTTGACTGGTTCGTAACTTTCCTAGTGGAAATTCTTCTGTCACATCTCACATCTTGTCGCCATGTGAATCACCAATGAAATGGCCTAACTTGCAGTGCCAGTAGTCTTGGCAGATGGCTGAAATGAATAAAGAAACACTGCATTTCCCTACACACTTGAAATAGTGAAATCAGACATACAATGAAGTACTACTTGAATTAACAGGACTCAAGCCACATCTGATTTTACAGCAAGAACAACATGGGTCCCAGATCAAGGATTGTGCTTACATTATCAATATACTGACCCTATCTATTTATTTATTTATTCATTTTTCATTTTTCATTTTGAATCACTTAATTTGACAGCTTGAAGCAACAGAAAACACAGGATGAGATGGGAACAAGGGGGACAAAGGTCCTTGGCTGGACCTGAACCACAGACATTGCAGGGTAAAAATGCAGCTCTCAGATGCTGAGACACCAGGACGCCACTATTTTTACCCACACATGGTGCAAGACAGACTTTTCAGTTCAGCCTAAGGGTTGTTAAGTTCCTTAATCCAAATGCAAAAAGGGTAAGAAACATTTGACGGACACAGCTTGCCTTGTGTGTGTTGAATCTTTTTCTGTCACACACTTGTGGCTGGCAGGAACACAGTGCGATGTGTCAAAGAATAAAGGAAAGGCTTTGAAAATCAAATGTTCACAGAGCCATGTCAATATGAAAAAAAAGAGTTTTTTTTTTGGTTTTCATTATCATTCTGTTTGAGACAATCTTAAGTCTACTAGAAAGAAGTTGCAAATCAAGTCTTAAAAATGGAAATTTGCCATGTCTGGCATTAGACAGTACAGCTGTATTGGGTTGGCTGGAAATGCATTGATCAAGGTCTTACCCTTAAGTAACATCGACATGCAGTAGTTCCTGTTGCTACTGCGGCATATTGAGTGAAGACTTATGCACATCCGAAGACATGCAGTATTGTGCAGACAGCATTAATAGTGAATTGGGTGGACCAGGAAGTAGCAGTTGTGGGAGGACAGTCTATAGATTTACATAGTGTAGCAAACAGCACCAGATGGTGACGGGCCACAGAGTCACAGGTAGCAGTTATTTCTGCCCTCTTGTTCACCTTGCTATCATGCAGCTTTTCCATGGAAGGCTGCTGACAAGAACAAGCATTCACCCCCTCACCAGTGCAGAGCAGTGTTTAGGGAAAGGACTGTGATGTAATGTGTAAGGGCGTGATCACAACAGCTGTGCTTTTAGAAAGCACAGCTTTATTTAGTTGAGTCAGAGGCGTTTGTGTCAAGGAATTGACCATTTTCGGCTAAAGGTTTGAATTTAAGGAACTCTCCAAGAATCTGAGCAGCAAATATTATTCTGTTAAACATATATGCACATTAGATCTTAGTTAAATTAACAGTCCCAAAGATGTAGCGCATATGACAAAGGTTTCGGCATTGGAAAAAGCTTTCAGGTTAACATGTCCAACTGCCCTGTACACCCACATGAGAGTGACTCGACATTTCTAGTTAACTGGTTGTCAAGCAGCTGAAGAATGAGCCCGTGATAGTGAAGCATGAAAGAAACAGCTTATGCCAATCAGCTAATGCAAGTGCGACTTCAGTGCTCTGCCTAAACTACCGCTGTGCTCCATTTATTTTCATGAAAAAGAATTGCTCTGCATGCTCTTTTAATATATAAATGCTGAACTAATGTCTCACTTAGGCGAGTGGTTGTTAGGTCATCGTATCTAAGTTTGATTATGTTGATTAATGGTAACATTTACGGAAAACTGTACTTAGAAAGTAGCACATTAGCTTCCCAGAAAATATTAGGAAAATTAGTTTCTGTACAACTTTACCCTTTTAGAGATCTATATCTTCCATAGCTCAGCAAAAAATGTTTACTCCATGGTATAAATGACTGTGGGTTGTCCTGTTGTAAATGCTCAAATACTTTCTTAGGTCTAGCTGCCTCTTTCCTTCACCCAGTGTGTCTGATACAACAAGATTAATTCAAAAGACAGTTGGTATAGTAGCCTTGGCTACCATACACGAGCATTATAGGGGTTACCACATTTTACTGGCAGATATTAGCCCATCAAAGATTGGACAATAAAGAAAGTCATGCAAATTCAGAAAACATTTTTTTGTCATCAGTATACTCTCTATTGCATTTTTCCATGTCGGTATTTTTGTCTGGACCACAAAAGCCATATAGTTTTTGACCCAGTCTTATTTTCATACTTTTCAAACTCAGAAACGCTGAATAACTGTCTCCTCCTCTGCTTACTTGGCTTGTTCCTTTTTGATCCATTCTTACAAATAGCAACACAGAGTTGCATTTTTTATAGATGGATGTGGCCTGATTGAAGATTGAAGAATTGTGCGAAGGAGTTTCACACAGGCGATTTAGAGATTCAAAATTATGGAAATACTTTCTGTCAACTGTAAATAGATGTTTTCATTTTGTTTAACAAAGTTAATCCAACAGAGCTCTAGGTCTTTTTTATGAGATTTAGTTTCACTGTTTTGAAAAAGGGTGTGAAAAATGGGTGAAGCCAATAAAAAAAGTGTTGGCACATTTGCAAGAAGTTGATCAAGTGGATCCTGGATTCATTTATTGTCTCTTAGCAAGAAAAACTGTAAAATGTGAAATATCTTGCCTCCATTACATATCTTTGTCTCAAGTATTTGATAACCATACTTGATGAATAACTGCATCGCAGAATTGCATATATATCTAATATTAGCCGATATACTAATATCGAAATTTTTCAGCCCTGGCATCTGCCCCAAAAATCCAGCATCGGTTGGGCTCTAGTATGAATGTGTGTGTTTATGGCTGATTAATATTTGTGTTGTTTTGTACTTTGAGTGGTCAACAAGACTAGAAAAATGCTATAAATGCAGTCCATCTACCATTTAAACAGATTTATTAGCCATATATTATATCCTCAGGCACCTACACTTTTTTGTAGGGCTGTCACCTTCTGGTCGGTTAGTTGGTTGGTTGGTTGATTGGTTGGTCATTTTGCTCTTGTCCGACCAAATTCTCATTGGTTGGACAATCACTGATGTTGCTCAAATAAGGCCATGTGTCCACCAAAGCCTTTCCAGCAGAATGAGACAGTTTTTGTTGCTCAGCACTTGTTTTTGTCCTCTGTGACAGTTGGTCTTTGTGGTATTTGTCCCGCCCCTTCTCCACTGATTGGACGGCTGGTGACAGTGATGAGCAAAGCATTTTACTTGAAGTTAAACACTTTGCAACTCTCATTTTTAATCAGAAAAGCTGATATAAACTGATAAATAACCGCCGAAGGCATTCAATGTGGGATTTATCATTATGGATTTAGTGGATTTTTAAGTCTGCAAAAAAACACAACAGTTTAAGGCTGCATTACAAAGCTTCTAAAAGTGATATGATCACACCGGTGCCCCATGTTGGAGCAGCAGGATGGTTTACATTAGCCTCTTGGCTGAAAATAGTAATTATCTCTCACATGCAGCGTTATAGAGATTTTTTTTTTTTTATATAGTTATATTATGTTGTACATGAAATTGTCAACCCAAGAGTTGACTTCTATCTTGTCCATCATGTCAGATTTTTCAACAATGCTTATTCCATGCTTGTCGGTGAGACAGGCTCGTGCAAAGTGGAAAAACATTCAGATCCTTGGCCCTTGCAGTCTACATGTTTAAGTGTTCTCGAGCAAGATACTGAACCCCAGTGCTTGTGAATGAGCAGGTGGCACCTTGTGTGGTAGCCTCTGCCACCAGTGCATGGATGTGTGTGTGTGTGTGTGTGTATGGGTGAATGGTGCCTGTGCTTGCTTTGAGTGGATACTAAAGCTAAAAAAAGTGCTGTAGAAGTGCAGTCCATTTACCATTTAAACTGATTCTCAGCCAGATATGTCTACATACACCTCCACGTTGTTGTATGTCCACATGCTTCCACGCATTGTTTTGTTTGCCGCCACAAGGAGACACGTTTTACCAGTGTTCTCTGTTAATATGGCCCTCCTGCAGTGAGAGAGCCAGGAATAATTCTGGCATTATTGACGCAAACAAAGAAATTAGACAAAACACAAATATGCCTGGAAGTAAGCAACACAGTTAGACATTTGTATTTGAATACAATATAAATGTATTTCAGCATGAAAATATGTATATTTCAAGATATTGTTTTTTGTATATATATATATATATATATATATATTCAAACTTTGATTTGCACTTGTCAAAGCAAATAAAGTCTTAGGTTAATATTATTGGCTTTTTGATATAAAACGAAAAATAATGACCCCTTCTTTCTGGTAAGCATCTGGCCTGGTAAAGACCAATAAAATGAGATGTCCATAAAAGTCATTTCCAGTCTGATTTATGGGTCTTTTGGATAGTTGCCTTGGCAATAGGTAGTGACAAGGTCTGTGTTAAAAGTCCCCATTGGGGCAGTATGAAGGGTGTGTCTAAAATGTGCACACAAGACTATCACCACGCCATCTGTAGTCACTCCACAGGAACATAACTAGCACCATTTATTGCACATATGATTACTGGTTGGCATAGTTTTTTTTTTCTTCTTTTACAAGCCATCTGCTCAGGAGAGGTGAGAAGGGATTTGTGAAATGGAATACTGTAGCATATTGATTCTCTGCTTTAACACATAAATATCCATTCTTACCACTTGGCTGCTTTTTAGTTGTGTGAGGTGAATCTGTTAATACTGTAGCTGTTATCAGCCTGATCTTTACATAATATAATGAACAGTGATATATCTATTAAATAGGCAGGGCGGCATACACATCAGCACTCTGCTTTCCTGTGCTTTTTCATCGTCAGTCTACCACTTCATAAGCCTGAGGCTACTCGGACACAAGTTAGTCAAATAACAAACAAACAAACAAATCAAAAACTAGGTCAAAATCTTGTCAAAGTGAACATGTGCGTATTAAGTTAAATGGTACAAACAATGCCTTTGACATATTTATGTACAACATGCTTTGATGAATTTGTTTTCACTGTCCTGTGGAAAATAAAAGGCAGGATCAAACTGGAATCCTTTGCGACAAGCTGTGACACCCTGTGCAACACAACTCTCACCCTCACAATATTTAGATCACACATTGCTCCTGGTTGTTCACAAACAAGCTGGCTCTTTTAGGTGAATGACGGGAGCTGGCTCATGTATCTGAGGGGCCTTGTGTTTTATGCGTGTTTATTTTTGAGCCCATGCGCCCATAACGTCTGACTCATTTGGTTACAAAGCTTTGGAGTAAATTCTAACAAGACTGGAAGAGTGTCTGTCTCCCTCTGGTGTGTCGGTGTGTTTATGTGTGTGTGAAGATGAGGATGTGGCTGACTAACTGCCACTGTAGCCCTTAGGGATGAGGTCTGCGCGACCTCACTAAAGTGTTGCTACACTTATGTGCCATGTGTTTGTTTATTGTTTATGACAATAAATAAACACACACAATCACACTTGGTGAAAAAAAAAAAAGATGTTTATCTTAGATGTTCTGGATTTAATTTCTGTGAATGTTTTTGTGTTGTACTGCAATACATTAATATGAAACTGCTATTAGTTCTTCTGAATCCACATGGACGGACTACTGAAAGGGCCTACAAGGCACATGCCCAGGGGCCCAGAATGTCAGGGCCACCCCCTGGCCCTCATCTGCAAATGTCACTCAGATTCTCAAATTAGCACGCACTGACTAACAATACTTAAAATGACCACAAAGGACACAAATAGGCTGTAAAGACACACAAATGATTACAAAGAGACACAAAAATACAACAAAGAGATGCAAAGCAAAGAGACACAACATAAATACAAAAAGAGAAGAGCAGTCACAAATGCAAAATGACCAAAAAAGACACAAAAATACCTCAAAGACACACAAAATGACCAAAATATACTCTAAATTATCTCTAAAGAGGAACAAAACAACAAGAAGACACTAAATGCAAAAAAAAAAAGTCTACATGAATACAAAGAAACATAAAACATCAACAAAAAAGTAGCAAAACCACCACAAAGTCTGTGTCCTGCTTCTGTTTAGGAGAGGTGGTGGGGCCCTCTGCATGTGTGTGCCCAGGGGCCCATTATCTCATAATTTGCCAATGTCAACACTCTTTTATTAGCCTTATTAATTTTGTTGTGTACCTTGGAGTCTCTGTACTATAGAGCATTGCCTTAATGTTGTAGAGTCCTAATAGCAGTTACGTGTATTTTAAAAAAAGCAAAACAAATTACAAAGTCTTAGTCTTTCGGGAGAAAAGGTGCAGTAATACTTTAATGCAAATATAATCAGTTTTCTTTACATGTGCTGGATAACTCTCAAGTACACAATTACGTAGGCCTACTTATGTTTACACATTAATCTCATTATTTACAATGAACCCAACAGGTTTATCGTCCTCAGTCACAGACATTGCCTTTGCCTTTAATGTTGCTCTTCTAATGATCTTACATGGTACTAATAATGTCAGTATAAATTCAAAATAAATAAATCTATAATGGCCAAATAAGGTTATCAACTTGTTGTTAATTGTATTTTAGTGTGACAGGGGTTTTAATGTAGTGAGTCTTAAATGAGCCTGTAAAATTGTCTCTGATGAGGAAGCATCATTATGGATGATCTGTAGGGCCACAGGAACTCAGGGGCTTAGACATGTGAGAGTTACAGTAATCCAAACACAAGATGACTTGAAGTTTGAGTACAAAAAGCAGGATTAAGTCGTGGCTGCAGTGTGAGCCCAGCAGAACTGTTTGTTCTCAATTTGACGGCTGCCACAAAAACTGTACTTTGCACTTGTGATTAAAAGTGGTCTGGCAAGGCAGAAATGCAGACAGAATGCCTCGCCAAAATATGCACCCAAAATCCCACTGTGCAGAAGCTAAAAAATCAGCTGTGCCACTCTGCCCAGCTCTCAAACGGGCTCATTTGGCAGTGGCGGAGCATTTTGGGCCAAAGATCAATGACTGACTTTGTAGCTGTCTCATTAGGCTTGAGGTGTTATGTCCTGGGTGAAGTGAGGGGCTGGGCAACTCAACTGATCACCACCTGGTCGTGATTTGGATCGGGCGGTGGAGAGGGGAGGGTGCAGCGTACTATAGTGTGTGAAACTGTATATGCAGCCATAAGAACATGTCTGTCCAAAACTACTTCAACTCTAATCTCTTAGCCCACTTTCACCATGTGAGAGACAGAGGTTGGGGACATTTGAACATTGTTCAAACCCTACAGCATGGACCCCTGCAGTGAGGGAGGCTGTTAAGCTGAAAGAGGCCATCCAAGCCCGGCTGGCACAGCTCAGCTCCAGACTCAGACGATATGGTTTCCAAAGGCCAAAAAGCCTGTGTAGGCGAAACTGCGACTTTGGTTGTAGAAGTAAAGTGGTGTGTTTGGAGAGGCTATGGAGGATGATCAAGGGGTTATCTGAAAAATGAAGCTAACGTGGAGGTGCCTTAAACTTGCATTCTTTTTAATGGCCAGCAGGGGGGGACTCCACTGGTTCCAAAAACATGTCAGTTTATATACAAGTCTATGCGAAAATGACCATACTTCCCACTTGATTTCAGTAAACATTTTTCTAGTGATGTTTTAGGCTCAGCCTTTTGTTTTAGGTCTTCTTTGATACAGCATAATAGACATTTTTTAAAGTGTTGGTCCCATTGAGAGTGAAATAAACAGAACACAGTATGTTTTAGGACCTGGCTATCTTTTCAATGACAAGCAGCTACAACAACAGTGTCCTCAGGTTCTCAGAAAGACCCCCCACCCTCCCTCCTCCACAGCTTCACCCTCTCATACAAATGTGGTCAATTCTGGCTCCAAATAACCAAGATGGAAATATTAACCCAGTTATTCAAGATAATCCACAGAAGTTGTAGGCAGTTTCGCAGAGAAATATTTCCTTGCTACTGAACTTCACACGCCAACTGTATCACCACGTAGAAGGAAGCCTGTGTCTACTCACGGATGAGAGGTACTTGCTTATGCGGAGCAAGATGTAAATATTACTGGCATCCTCCTTGGCTGACCTGAGCGTTAACTAGGTAGATGAGTTGCCAGTTGATGCTGTAGATGGTGATACGATTGGTGGGTGTTTTTTTGTTTTTGTTGTGAACTTTCTCTTCAGGACAGTAGGGGAAAATTGCACCGCTTTAGCTTTGCATAATATTGCTGCTTTAACTGAGGGTTATTCATTTTGTATTTTATGTTCATCTTAATTTTGAATGAGAATTAGAATAATTAATAATATAAAGGCATTTGACTTGTTTCTGCATGGTTTTGGGCTGTTCTCTTCCTGAACAATGCAGCTTGGGCACCATAGACCCACCGACTGACTTTACTGAATTATTTGCTCAAACCTCTGCATATGCCAGCCCTCCCCCCACCTTTTTCCTTCTCTCTGCAGAGATTGAGTTATTTTCCTGAAACCTCGAGACATGATTTGTTCAGTGGTGGGAGAGAAAATCTCAGTCTAGTCGTGCAGAAATGCAACATGCATGTTGAGTTATAGGTCTTTATATTCTTGTATCAAAAGTACAGCGACATGCCACAGACATGGACATGGTATCTTCTTTGTATTAAAAGGATAAAAAGTTGGATCTGTTGTTTAGAGGTGTTTCATCTGCTAACTCGAGGCTTAAGAGAGGATCAATATTGTGATTTGGAGGTTTTAATTTGCTCCTCGCCTCTTCATCACATGCTGCTTGGTTTCAGAACCACAAAGCCCCTAATACCGAGTGCAACAGCATGTGGTTTGGTGCAATAAATGCTTCTAAATCCTTTCACGTGTCTCACTGAAACTGCGTGAGTTCAGGCGGTGAACTGGAGTCATGCACACCATTAGCTGATAAGTACTAGCTGACTCTTGCGATCACCAGTCACATTCAAACAAGTCAGTAAGACAGCCTTAATAATCTAACGAGCTTACACTTTCACTCCTATGATCATTCATGCAGCTCCTGCATCTACTGGTTGTGCTGCTTACTGTGCTGCTTACTGCTTACTGCGTGTGCTGATTTCTCCCTCCTTCACCTCCTGTTCCACTGTCTTATTACCATACTTGAGATGCCATCTCCTGCCTTGTGCATTATGTATATTCCCCTATCTCAGTGATGTGTACCCTCTGGGTTCTCTTCTGTATATTCCTTGTAGTTTTAATGTGCTCCCTCATAATCTTGTATGCTGCTTGGATTCATTTAGGGAGCCCAACCAGATGCAGTGTTATACATTTAAATATGGACGCTGCAGTGTCTCTGTAGTTAGGACTACAGAGACAACAGGAGGGTCCTTGGTTGGTACTCAGGCTTGCTGGGTTCAAAGGGTACAGATGCATATATTTCATATGCCGACAACTTTTTGTTTTTTAATTTAAAATAAAACAGAATAAAGAAAGAAGATGAAATAAGTCCGGCACTCAATTGCCTCAGTGAGTTTTAGCCCTCCAAGTGATATCTATGTAGGGGTGGTGACATTTTAATGTTTTGCAATGTAAATGTATTGGCTTTTATTTTCTGTTGGCTTTGCTGACAGTCTCATAGCTAGCTGCGTTAACATATGGAAACATGCACTGCCCACCCTTCAGTCTCCACTGCTTTATCGGCTGCTCTTCACTGCGCACCACCCATGTTGGGTGTGAGCTAACTTTTGCTAGTTAGTGGTCGGGCTCATTCGGTGTTTACCTGAAAACACCATCCCACTGGCAGAATGCATTATGCCCACTCTCCAGTCTACCCTCAAGTCTCCCCAGGCTTCATTTTGACTGTATAACCCTTTTACCATTGTCACCTTTGTTAGCATTACTAGCTGTGCTGACGCTGTTAACGGTGGCAACAGAGCTAACAGTGATAACATGGCCAACAACAGTAAAAGGGTTTTGCAGCCTCTCTCAGGGGTAAGGTTTGGGGTGACCAGAGGGTGGGTACAGTGATTCCAAAGAAATGTTGTCAGGTCAGGACAGCATTACTGACCACAGAATGAGTAGTGTCATAAAATAGCTAGCTCCTACCAGGTGTGCTATGCAGTAAACTTTAGAGTAGCAAAATTCACGGATAGACCCACACATGTAAATGGTCAAATATATTTACAGTGGTCCACCAATTAATGGCTAACTGTTGAAATCTCTAGTTCAATGAAAACATGCAAGTTGAAGGTGAATTTAAAATATGCTGCACAACAGGTGTAAATCTACTCAGCTATGAGTCAAACAAGCCATCAATCCAGGGTGAGTCCTGTCTCTTATCCAAAGTGTGCTGGGACATGTTCCAGCCCTGTTTGACCCTCAGCAGGATACATCTATTTGTTGCAATTAAAATCCCTAAAATGATTGTGACACTATTCTACAAAAAATGTAATTCCAAAGGGAAATTTTCATTGGCATTGATCTAAATATATCATCACATCATGTTTTTCTCTTATTATGTATACTGTTCCTTCAAAAAGACTTCCCATAGCTACCTTAACACACCTATTCAATTAAGTGAAGTATTTTTTTAGCACATGATTTAACCCCTGGCTTAATAAATTCAAAAATAATGACAGACTGTAAGAAAAAAGAAACATGAGCTACAGAGGTGATATCTGCCCGTGTTACCCTATCTTTCAATCTGCCACATCTGCTACACCAACTGATGGGTTAATGAGGGGCACACATGTCCTGTCCTATTTCCTGCAATCAGCTCACTCAGACATTTTGACAGGAGGCAATTATGGACGAAAAATACTGAGGAGGCTGCAAAATTGCTTAGACACACACATACACACACAGATATATCTATTTGGAGGGTCAAAACTGTATTATAACTGCGTACATAAGGCTTGGTGTACCTGATCGGCATGCACTTTGGAATTGGGCTTGATGCATGAAGACTCTGTATCATTTAATCCCCAACTCAACATCCCCAGTCCCTTTGACATGCACAATTTGTTGTATAGTTTAACAATTTGAGGTGAACAGATCCATAATCCAAGATTTTGTGGTGAACATTTAGGACAGTACAAGCAGATTGATAGCATCATCAACATATTTCTTTGGATACAGTTGACCCTGCATATGATCACCCCTTTTAAAGTTCCTCTCCAAGCAAGAATCAAAACCCTAAAACTCATCTCTGTTCCTTTAAGCTGCATATTTAAACTGTTTTTTTCAGGGAAAACATCCCTTCGTGGCTTAATGTTGCTTGGATTAACTCTCCACCTTTACCTCATTTAAAATGCTATAGACGGACAGGTGAATATAATTCTCATACAGCGGTTTAGATCTTATGAAAATGCACATACAGTGGTTCTTGTAATCTATTGAATTAGCTCCCCATGATTGATGTTATTTACTAAATGCTAAATTACAAGGATTAGGTTTAACATATGACATAATGCCTTAGAATGGTTTAGAAGTAACTCCTTCTTTGCCTTATTTAGTATAGACGAACATATGATTATAAAAACTACTAAATGACATATCCTCAAACAATGCTCTGGGTATCTAATGAAAATGCACATACATCAGTTCATAAGATCGAAAAAAGTAATACCCCACAATTGTTACTCAATGTAAAATTACATAGATTAGGTTTAGGAATAGAAACATGGTGACTCAAAGTTTACTTGGTGTTACATGTTTCCAAAGTCCTGTGTTTCTTGAACCATCCCCCACCCTACTCTGGCTCCTTATGCATACTTATTCCTTCTTTACTCCCGTCACTGCATGGGTCAGGTGATTGCAGCCTTTCCTGATAATGTACATTATACATTAATTGTGGCTCATTACTACATGTACGAGCAATGCATTAGAACGACCTGTATCTAAAAGCTGTTAATATGTTACCAATATTAGACAAACCTTGTTCCCAATTACCAACTCCAACAAGTTTAAGTGAAAGTGAAAATTAGCTTGCAAAATACCAATATTAAGCTACACCTGGATTCTTCTTTGCCGTAGAGTTATGGAAATTCCCTCTTTGCACCCTGATTGGTTCCTTTGTAATGTAACAAATCCTTGAAGTCTGAATCCACATTGTTGAGACTTTCCAAGGCGAAGATGCTCAACTATGGCATCGCCTCTCTATTTAACTCACAATATGTCTTGTAGCATATAAAAAACACCATATGGACATGGCAACAAGGGTGAAAACCTGTTTTTTAGTGGAGCCATATGTTGTTATCTATTTAATGTCATCTTGAAAATCTGATGAACAGAAAACACATTAAAACAGGAGCAGGGTTACATAGCTCTGATGTTGTGTGGACTATAGGAAGGAGCAAACAGAAGTGTCTGAGATTGCCTGCTCCTGACTTGGGTAGAGGTTGGGGTCATTAAAACAGTCTGCCTGTGCATCTCCATCTTGCTGAGTGATTGAGCGATAAGGCAGTCACAAATGATGCAGGCCAGTCATATATCAACCAAATACTTCATATAAGCCACCTCCACACCCCTGCCTCCCCAAGGTGATATTGACTAGAGCTTGATAGAGAAGGGCAAGAGAAAAATGTCTACACGCCGCATGCTAACATCATACTTTAATCAATCTAGTATGTCAAAAGCTGTAACTCTATAGCTTTTGACATACTCGTTGGTTCATAGAAGAGGACTAGGCCGTCTCCTAGCTTCACTTGCTAAAGTGCCCATTACATGCACAAGAAATTATTTTTAGTAACAATCAGATACTGCTTATAATTATAACCAACCTCCCTCTGGAAAGTTTGCTAATCAAGGCATAAGACACTTTTAAATAAAGGGCTTAAGAAACACATTAAAAAGCCCCAGACTAATTCACAGATGCCTGGTTTCTGACAAGGAGCTGATTTAAACCCGTAAAGTGTCTCCTAATCTGCCCTTCCACCTTGGGCAATCTGTCATGATTGACAGTGTGTGTTCAGTGGTAGCAACACAAACATTCAATCTGACTGTTGAGGCCCCGCAAGGCATTTAATTTCCCTCCAATGAGACAGCTAGGGAGTAAACCCTGTGATTACAGGTAGAGCACTGGTTAAAGTTCAGCTTGGCAGGATACTGCTCTCTGGTGATTCAGGCGCATTAACAGCGCGGACACTCAAGATGATTTGCATGCATTGTCAGCCCTTTTTAAACATCACACAGAGCACTTGAACAGCTTGCTGCTACTGGGGCCAAGAGGCCTCACACCTCCCTGCTGTCAAAGATTTGTACGCTCGCAACCCTAACCGGGGTGTTTGTGGTGCTGAGGTTACTTCTTATCTGAAAAGAATGACTCTAGAGGTAATTTGTTTTGTTTTATCTCTTTAAATAGCTTTAGTGGGCATTAGTTAAGAGCTAGAGAAGTAAGGGCAGCACTGGTATCCTCTGCCAGGTTGAACCACCATGTCTGGGATGGGATTCAAATGGCGTCAGTTCACTTAAGCTGATCCATCCAGATCAACAGCTATGCAAGTGAAAATCATTTAACTGCAGATTCCTACAAACAGGCACAAACCCAAAACAAACCCATATCAACTAAAACAGTCATCAAATTAAGTTAGCAGACAGGTGTAGTGACAAAACTCCAGCTTTCACTGGACAAGATTTGGTATTTTTTAAAATGCATCGTTCAAAACCTATTATTCACTTCAATTTGTGTTTAGTAAGCATCTTGCTTTGTTTCCCCACAATATTGATTTTGTGTGAAAAAAAGTAGGTTTGAATGTTGGTGCTTTCACAAAAACATATTTACACAATCACATTTTTGATCAGTAATCATCAGGAGTGTAGATATAATGAGTAAACGGGTAAAGGCAAATATTAGAACAGCCAGAATAGTCCGATAAGTCCAGAAAATTACAGGGCATGCAGGATATTGGATTTTTTTGCCAATATCCGATATGTCAGTATATAGGAACTCATTAACCAATACTGATATGATTATATCCTCCCTTTTCCCTCCTAATTTAGTGATCAAGTCTCTTCTGTAGTGAAATTAACATTTTATTATGCATACATGTATTGTGATGGCCAACCAGCAGATGGAGACATGAAATACAACGCTTTTCAGTGCATGTAATATTGATTTATTGTGCAAAATAAGAAAATACTTTAAGTAAGGGTTGATGTTTTCTACATATTTCCGTTATCAATTTAAAAAAACAACTAAAACTTCCTGTTACATCAGCAGAAATCAGCATGTTGGCTGATTCCAATACTTACGTTACGCATGACCCACCCTGTTGTTCCCCCCTAGGTTAATACTGCTAGTTTCGCAGCACTGTTGCCTCAGTTGTAATCGTTAGCACCGTTAGTTTGGCTAACAGTGCTGACCATTTCGGCTCAGCCATCTCCATATTTGCTTGTGACATCAGAGGTGAGTGTCATGTGCAGGCAATCCTGGCTCAGACTCTGAATGTCGTATATAGCACCTTCAAGTCAAGCTGTAAAAACTGTCCTGAGACATGGCTTTGTGAAAGTGAGGGGGGAAATGGCCCATTACAGTTGCCTTGTTAGCCTTTCACCTTGTCTTGATGTCGGAGCAGCTACCAATCATCAAACCTTACAGTTATAGGCATTTCTGCAAAATAATTAGGTACTTGGCTATTAAAAATCTTAACCAAATAGTCAAACTGATTGTAATGTGCAAAGCATTTAATCAGCACTTAATCCTGTCAGATTTTTGACTGCTAGTTACCCTCTCAGTCCTGTTGGCATTGGTTGTCTCATTTTGTTAAGCTTTGAGGAGAGTTTCAAGTCCCTTGTTTGTCACACACAAGAGCTCACTCTGCGCTGTCATCCAGAAAAGAATCCAATAAAAATAAACAGCTCAGTGATACTCACTGCAGCACAGTGTCCCTCTTTTATTGCCAACGGCTTCTGCCTCCCATCAGTGAAGTTCTTCTCACCCCTTCTAGTGTTGTGGTAGTGTGTTACGTCTGCCAAAGAGGTTATGTTTTCAGTCCCGTTTGTTTGTCTCAGGAACCTGTGAACAGATTTCAGCGAAATTTGGTGGGAAGTTAGGCCATGGGCCAGGGACTAAGCATTGTGTTGTAATTACAAAATCTGTTGAAAAAGTGTACTTTCTCTCAATATGAATTTGCTTTAAAATGCACGCACTGCTGACAAGTGTGCTAATTAGGTGATGGCCACCATGAAATTCAGACAATGCTTATTTTTTTTTTTTTTTTGCAGTAATATAAGGGTTTATACATGATTGGTTTAACTATTTGAATTAATTGGGTCATTGCAGTAAATGCCAATTCTCAGAGTTGTGTTGCACACTTTGGTTGGTTGCAGATTCACATTGCATTCAAGAGTTATGGAAGTTTTTGTAAAATCTCACACCCAATACAATTTGAGGAAGACAGAAAATGATTTGTATGGGGAAGTTGTGAAATGGCTTAGCAATATTTATAACGGAAGATGTGTTGTTTTGGAACTGAAAAATGAATGCGGAGAACCAGAGCATCCCAAAAACATGTTCTCCCACTTAGAGTTCTGCTGTTATGAGCCAAAACAAAGTCTTAACCAAATGGTGGGGCTATGTGATCCAAATCCCCAACAAATTTGATTTGTTTTTTGCGTCATTTAACAGCACATTCTTTTGGAATCTGCTGTAAGGTTTGGTTATATCCTGCTAACAGACAAATGTGACCAAAAAAACATAACCTACTTTGCGGAGTTAATCCCATCTGTTGTCCCCTGCCACATTTGGTAAATTCAAAGTTAACTCTGCTCTCCTGTTGTCAAGATACTTACTCGCCACAGTTTTTTATCAGTATTTTTTGCATCCTGCACAATGTCCCTGCTCCTGAAGGGGGTGGCAGGATCTACTGTGTTGTAGCTCTGCTCAGGCCATGCACCCAGCATGGTTGTTGGTGGGGCTACTGGATCTTGCTGAGCTTATGAATATGTATCTATGCATGATATCTTGCTTTTCTCAGTGTGACAGTGTGGCGTACCCTTTCCAATTTAATGTAAATCCTCTCACCGAAAAGGACAGAGTCTTCTCTTCAAGAGTTCTCTCTGCGTAGGCTTTACTCCCTTTCTGACTGGAGATAATCATTTTTTCCCAAAAAATTCACACATTTCAAATTGTTGCAGTGGAAAAAAAACATAAAACTAGACTGTTATATTTTCTCACTAAAAACCTCTCAGTCAAAAGCCAGAAATCAATCTCTGTAATTATTAATAATTCAATTCAGCAATGAACCTTTTGTTGCTCATAAAGTACATTTAGTTTTAGTTTTATGATTCAGAAACTAGAAGTAAAAAGTGAAGAACTCATTGAAAGTGTTGTCCAATGTGTTGCCCATTGACTGTAACCTTTTTTATGCTGCTTTAGATGTTAACGAGAGGCTCACAAGTGTGTCAGACCTTTTGAACTATCTCTCTGTGAGTCCACTCTGCTGCACACAAGTGATCCATTCAACCAGTAGGGGTCACTAGTGTTGTGATCCCTCACTGGCTTCTCACTAGAGCGCCCAGTAGAGAATTTTTCTCCTTTGTCTCGGTCGGAAAACAGTTAATACTAAAAAAAAAACCTGCCCTGACTTAACTCAGTTATTGTGCATAAGGCATCATTTCATTCGTGCTGGAGATGCTGTTTGTGTGTCCGCCCTGCATTGTTCTTGTTTGCTTCACTGAATATGTCTGCAAGACAGCCAAATTAAGCAAGCCACTCCTAATCCATCAAGACATCTGCTTGATCAGGCTGCTTGTCACACAGAATGAAAGCTCCTTCCTCAGACAAAATACACATGTCAGCATTAGATGAAGGGACAACTTCACCTCTGTGTGCGGGGACAGCGAGCGATGGCCAGATGGGGAACAGGATAGAGCTAGAGAGTTTCTGGTGTTAATACAATTAGCTGCGCAGGGTTCAGTTGAGTTCATGTGAAATGTAAGACAACATGTAAAAACAGATTTTGTGTATGGATTGGTCATTTTACTAGTGATGCAATTATGAGTTGTCATTACAGCAAGACTAAAAATGTTCTGTTTCTTGGCAAGATTATGGACCTACACATTTATTTCGGCCATTTTAATTTTTTATCACACGCTATCAGATTGATTTGATGGCTTATCTTGCATGCTTACCTGCCTTGCATCAGTTTCATGCAGTCCTGTGCACCCTCCATTGGGTGCAGAGCTTATCTTTCAGAGCATGAGTCACAGGATTCTGGCTAGGTCAGAGTTTTGGAGATACTGTGGAGATTGCTTTCACATAATGATGTTTACTTTTTCGAGCAAGTCATAACTTGTTGGACTGTATGGTTCTGTGTCAGTCACTGGATATTTTATTCATTTCAAAGTTTTGGCCATAAAACAAATCAGATGTTTGAATGAAGCTATAACTGCATGATGTCAGTAACATTTATGATGTTTTCCTGCAGATGCATATGGGATTGCAATGTCTCATTGCTTTGTCATTGTTTCATGTTACTTGATGATGCATTATTTTGGTGTGTATAGATTAATTATAATGTAAAAAGCAAAACTATTTTAACTGCATTTCTCAGTAGATGTGCATTTTGTTCACCTTTGGCGTTATCTATTTTTTTCCATACCTTCCTGAGATTTCACTGGTGTATGTGGATAGTGAATACCCTGATATACTGTAATACTGTGTTACTGCCCAAACTTAGTGTCAATATCTACTTAATATAAGTGCAGATATGTCCAGAAGTCATCAATGTAAGTCAATAAGTCAGTTAATTACAAGTCTCCGTGAAGGTTTAACATTTTTAATTTTTATTATATGAATATAAAGTGTGTTTTAAACTTCAATTTACATTTTTACTCATATTAAATTAATCTTAAAAAAATTCAAATTCCAAAGAACTCAGCTGAGCTACCGCTGGCCACATAACATTTACATAGCTGAATTCCTCAAACTTGCACTACTTAAATCATCCCATTTATCTTATGGAACTTCAGTGGAATCAGAATAACTCGCAGTGCCGTCAGAAAGATAAACGGAAAGCTGTTGGCTGGTTGGCCAATAAATGCTGGTTGCCCCAAATCCTCTGACTCATAATGCAAGCTAATTTAAGTTTTAACCCCTTTTAAAACTCACAGTGCTCCAATCTGCCAGAGGAAGAATTTTGTCATAAATACATCTATTTTTTAACATGTACATATTTAATACTACATATTAAAATAGTACTCCATCAGGAAGTATTTGAGTCACCTTTATGAAATTGAATATATTTATGTTTAGCTGGACTTTGATTAAGAATGTATTATGCACGTATACCACCGATTGGAACATCAGTTAACAACTATGAAAGCAAAGCAGCGGGGGAAGGGGGGGCAGTCAAACTTGGTCAGGGTACAAATAAACAAACCCAGTGTAAATTGACCTGTACCTTGGATAGTCTGGATGAGTTTAAAGTGCTTTGTGGCTAGCTGTTTTCAGGGTCTGATGGCTCCCAGTGCGAGGAGCCTGGGTCAGTCTGCCTTTCATAACAGGCTTCTCTCATCCTCTCTAAAAGCAGTGCTCTCCCACCGTGACGTACTGACAGCTTTGTAATAGAACGAAGACTTCAGAGTGGCTTCTCTTGAGGGGAATCTAATATTCTCGTTTCGGACGTGCAGGGTTGCAGTTTTGTAGATACAGCTGTCCCAGTGTGATGGCAGTTGACATCACTTTTTTTAATTCACATTTTTGGAATTTGAGATCAAATGTTTTCAGTGTGTGATATTTGGACATTTTACTTGGAATCACAATTCCCATGTTTGCAGTTGATAATAACAGTCTATTCAAATAAAACACAGCAGATCTAGCAAGAGAGTTATGCCTGACAACACATCACTAAAATTAGAAACCACAGATGGAACACATACCTGCTGACTTCAAATGGCATTAAGGATAGAGTTAATTAACAAAAAAGGAAGGCTGTTGCTGAGCATGTGAGATATTATGGGTGACAGATCAGATTTTTATCCTTCTTGAATTCAAAGCCTATTTTCACCCTCTTAATTTGATAAATTTACTGTTTAAATGTACAGTAACCAGTGCTGGGCACATTACTCAAAAATTAAATTTAACATACGTTACTCTTTACATTTACAAAAATTGATGATTTCACTTATTTGCTCCCTGTTGATTGTAATTCACTACACTGCTTGTTACGTACTTCAGCGTTACTCCCCAACATCACCTGAGACACATGATCAGTTATGAATATAGAGTTGGACCTTATGCCCAAATATCAGCAGAAATCCATATCCTAATGAGGAGGAACAACACCAAATGATGACAGACCAAACATGTTTAATCTAAATGGCATAGGAGCTGCTTTTAACAGGCCAAACAAACTCACTGGTGTCACTCACTCATCAAACCGTGGCTTTATAGTAAAGTTGTCCTAATTATAGTCCTACGTCATGTGGTTATACCTCATGAGGAGGATTCTTTCAAATGGTTTGTGAGGCAAATGTTCCTTTTCAGAACTTTCCTTTTTTTGTGTGTGTCATTTTGTACCATTTTCTGTCCCCTCTCTAAAGTTTTTGTGTGCTCCTGGCATTCTGCTGCTCCATCTGTGCCCAGCTCTGTGCTCTGAGAGTGTGGGGCTCTGAATAACCAATGATATATGAACTAAAGCAGCACTCCAAATGAATGGTCAAGTCCCCCCCAGAAAAAAAAAAAGAAATCAATAAGTGGCATTTATTTGTGGCAGCCCTGCCTGAATGTGCAGGAAACCCTGCAGTATGCAAACCTACAAGTCACTTTTCAATGCTACTAGATTGACACATGGCGATATCTGATTGTATGCAGTGTCATTTGTCTGTAAAAATAAATTGGTTTTATGATGTAACAAGGCTTTGGTTAAGGTTTGGTTGTTTTCAGGCTCAAAAAAAGGTTTGGTATAGGGAAAGATTGTGGTTTGGGTTAAAATAAGTACTTTGTTGTGGTTACAGAAACATTGTTGGGGTGGGCTTTGTTGTCGTGGTTATAATAATAAGCACTTGGTTCAGGCGAGGGAACGATCTTGTTCAAGCTCAAAACAATGTTGACTGGTGGGAAAATGAACAGTAGTCTCTAGTGTTAAAGTCCAGTGTTTTGCTGTAGCTCCAACGGTTCTCCATCGGTGTATGTGCTGGTTGGGTTCAGACACAAGTCAGTTTTAATTATAAAAATCACAACAAAAGTTTTTTCGTAGCACTTTTGACATAAATTAGTTCGAGACCATACTCTTTAATTGAACGCAGTTCTGTTGTGCACTAGAGGAGGCTCAACAGATCTCAGAGCCTGAAACAAAGTCAATGTAGTTACCCATTTGAGTTAGACATAAAATTACGTTGAGGGTAGCAGCTTCAGGCGCAGAGCATAAACTATGTTGAGGTGTCGACAGCTGTGTTGATTAAAACAAATACTGTATATATCTGCTCTGTCAGAAAAATTTGAGATGGATGAGCGTAAAAATGCAGCTGAAACATGATCCGTGTTCAAGCAGTGCTTCTAAGAGAAAAAAAAAAATATGTAGCTTGTGTTTTACATATGCATTATTTTTTCGATGATGAGAATCAGAATTTAAGTGCAGAAAATAGCACAGAACTGAAAAATGCGGACTCGCCTGCTTATGCCTATGTGTACTTCATTACAGTAGTAAAAATGAACATTTATACGGCAATTTTTGATCTTAATTTGATACTTACACTACATAAGGCTTACGTGACAATACACTAAATTGGCATTCAGTGTATTACAATAGCACAAATTAGGCATGTTGTCTTTAGTTGGTCTCATGATTTTAAAGAGTAATAACCAATATAAGCATGTTGGAGTGTAAAGAAAGTTCAGCTTCCAACTACACTGTAAAACACTGGAACACTGGTCACAATGGCAGGAGACAAATGTACCACCCCTGATGGCAGGGGACAAATGTGCCACCCACCTCTCCAACCACAAAACATGTTGCACATGAAGAACATTTTTATATTCTTAGATTTTATAGGAGAGCAGCCTCATGTCAAACAAAAATAAATGTGGGAGCTCTGAAAATGCCAGTTCTCTTCTAGGGCTTAAAGGAAGAGAGTAATCAATTCAGTTGTACTGGTTGCTTGGTAACTGAGGTCACGCTTGGACATTTTCATAGGTTATATATCTGTTCACAATGATGTCCCTGAGCAGTACACTAGCTAAGATACTTCACCAGTTAAATCTGTCTATCCTTGTGCACACATCAACACAAAGCATTTCAGTATTACTATCTCCCTGCAGAGAATCAGGAGCTGCAAGTGGAACAGCTACGTGAGCCGCATGGCAGGCTCGTATTTTACCTTCAGGCACTGGCTGTCAACATCTCGACCACAGAATTACAAATGACAGAGCAGTTCCTAGAATCACGACCATCCGTTTCTGCACACCAGAAGATGGTGGTCATAAGATGTTAGTGAGTACTGGAAGCCACGAGTTGAAATCGATTTGAAATGTACAGTTTGATGTTTCTATTTATTTTATTTTTTGTTTAGTGTGCTTCTTTCTCCAATGTGCTGCACAAAAGCTCCTTCTTAACATAAAACTAATTTTTCATCATCCTAAATGGTGATTTTAAATTGAATCACCACTTTATTTGGTTCATCTTTGCAAACCAGTGCAATCCATCTGGTACCCAGACTAGGAATATTGATATGTGATGACAGAGCATGCCAACAGCCTCCTCTTGCGAGGCAGAATGAGCCTCAACCACTCACTCTAGTCATTGTTGTTTGTGTGAGCTCTTAACATGCACTGCATACAGAAGCATTGTGTCTTTGAGTGTTGATATTTATTTCCTTTGGGAATGGTGGTATAAATGGTTCCTTGTGTCTCACATAAACAGATGATGGCCTCTTAGTGTGTATAACTCCAAATAAAACTCACTTCTCTCTATTTGAATGTGTAATTAGGTCGGTGAGGGAGAAAATGCATAATTGTATGTATTCAGGTGTTTTCCGAAATGTTTTTTTTACCTGCCAGCCGATAGATCTTTCCGACAGGAAATAAAGCCATTATTTATGCTCTCTTTCAAGTCAAGCTCCGTTCACAAAAACAGTAATTGTACCTCGCAGAACACAGGAGTTGCTAGTCTACCACTGCCCCAAGTGGTTAGTTTATTTCTGCTATTGTGTAACTTTTGTGTTTTAAAGGCTAACAGACAAACACAAAGATTATATTTCTGTTTCTGCTACACTGATTTTGAGACTTGAAAATGTACTCAGCAAATCCAATAATGGAATAGAGATGTAGTGCAAAATTGATGTCGTTCTTTTCTATTGTCCTGCTCCAAAAACAGCTAGGCCCTGTGTAAAACAATGTCACTGGTGCAAACTTTCAAACTTTCAGAATAGGCACCCATAAAGCTACATTTTAAAACTGTCCGTCTGCTATATAACTCTTGTTTGATAATTAGAGGGAGCTCACATATTACGATAAAATAGGGATAGGCTGTCAGAGATAGCATCAAGTACACGGTAAGAGTTCTAACTTAAATCTCAGAAAAATGTGTGTTCTCAAATCACTCACTCATAGACACAGACTCTGGAGATAGACCTGCAGTAAACAGTAGTTCTGCAATTATAACCAGTGAGATGGGAAATAAAAGGTTAAAATGTTGAATGAATGAAAAATGGAAGACAGGCGTAGGCAGCAGAGATGTGTATTTCTGCAGAAAGAAGTAGAGGTGGCTTAGGATATCTGCATACTGAAAAAGCACAAAATAACGTAGCATATTTATTAACACAATATTACATAGACGCCACACAAAGGTCACAAAGAGCATCTCCAGGCAGTTAGGCTTGATTGGAAAGAGTGCCGCAGTCACAGGAGCTATGAGCCAATCACCACAATGAGTTCAAGGTCATGTGGGAGAAGTCACAAACCTAGGACATGCCACTAGATTAAATAAGGAGAAAGATGTTGCTTGTCCTTCTGGGCTGTCACTGCATCTGATAAGATCCACTAATCAAATGCTTTAGATTGCAGATGATTAAGGTAAGAGTTGGGTCATGGATAGGGTAAAGCCTGGAGTACACTTGAAACAACGTTGTACATCGAATGTGATGTCTTACCAAGGCAAAAGTGTTGACATCCATAGACGTAGGTGTGTGAAAATTCTGCCACAATGCCACCCCTCTCATCTCTTTACACATGGCCAGTCGCTGAATGGAGTGTTGTCGGATTGTTGGTTTCTGAAAGTTACAAAAATTCAGAAAAGTGTGGAGGAAGGCAATATGTCTATCTAACCTGAGGAGCCTCTGTCTGACTCAATCCCAACTTGTCAAATCCTGACACTTGGTCAGAGGCCTTGCACATCAAACTATGATGCTCTAGGTACAGCTTTGGGCATGTAAGGATGGTGTGTTAATCTGAACTTGTTTCATGCATTGTCTTTTTAAAATAGAATAATAGATTTTCTGCATGATAAATGCATACAGTCTTTTTTTAAAAAAAATAAATTTAAAGCAGGGATAAAACCTTTTTTTAGGTGTGCTTCCTTGGGTTTAGGCAACAGAGGTATGTGGTTAGTGGTTTGACAACAACAAGGTTTGTTATAAAAGTGCATTTGTGACTAACATATTGGAACGTTACGTACCGCATTTCGCATTCCTGATGAGACATACACACTAGTGTAGTTTGCTGCAGGTACATATCAGTATATAAGCTCTATTGACTTTTGGGTTCATGCAGAACACAAACAGCAGTCTCTGCGGTGAAAGTCAAGGGTTTGTTTGAACCATCTACGTCTAATTGCATCTGCATTACATTTTTCTCACACTTTTTTCGATAGCACTTAATCAGCGATGTCAAAAAATGCTGCCGCTTCGTGTTTCACACCGCTGCTTAAGGGTCTCGTTTGGTCAGTATCTGAAGCTGAGGGCTACTGACCAAGCCTCAGTCAAGTTAAGAGGGCAACCAGGTTCAATAAGCCCATCCCATATAATTTTTTGTTCTTATGTATATTTATTTCAGGGTGAATATGTTATTAACCTTTGCTTTTTGTTCTTCTCAATATTGTTGCATTTAAATACAACATAACGTGAAATATATAAAGAAGAAAAATATGTACTGGAACATTCTGGTGTATTACCAGCTGCTCTATGTTGCAAAACTCGAAGGATGGTACCATATGTAGAGAATTAATGGCAGTGGTGTGCGAAAATACATGTGAGTCATCATCTGCTCACAGTATCACTAAATTATTAAAGCATGAACAGGGAAAAAACATATAGTATGTACAACATTTGAACACAGTCATGCTTTATTGTTCTTAAAAACACAAATTTAAGTGTTTTATGTAAGGACACAGCAAGTGTTATGAGGATTAACGAAACTGCAGAATTCAGCATTTTCTCTTGTTACTTTTATGTTTAGAAAAAGGCAGCAAAATGTACAAAAAACACAGATAACACACATCTCCAGGGCAATTACAGTGGCTATCTAAGCATGCATTTCCCCCTCTTTTCCCTCTGTGATATCATTATCATTTCCAATAGGGTAATGTTACGCAAGGAAATGCCCTTGGAATACACTGGTTGTAATGTGCTATAATTAAAATTTGGTCACTTTACAAGGTGAATCACAGGATGAGTTTTTGTGCTGCTGTAATAAAGTAACAGCTCTAATGCTGCATATGTTTTGCATAGGATTTTACCACAAGATGGCATTGTGAAGACAGATGAAAGATGTCACAGTGCCTCCTGTGACCTACATGGGTTAAGTGCAACATAACTTTGTAATTGGATGTTTGTCACTTTGGACTGGGTTGACATCATTCAGGGTTGTGGCCCTGAGGATCAAAATATCTCTGCTAGATTAATAATGCCTCATAGCAAAATTTCACTAAAAGTCACTCCACCTATTAAAACTCTCTAGAATATATTTAAAACAAAACTGCCACAATATAAATGACTGCACCTTATCAGTTAGATTTTGTATCAGTAGAAATATTCCACCATTATTAGCATGCATGGGAGATAGGAACCTCACACTCAACCCAAATCATTAACACAAAACACCACAGGCAATAGTGAGTCAGAGGATGAATCTGTTCTGAGACACGACACACACACACTGAATAACTGCAAAAGTTAGGTTCTCTTGGATAAACTTTCAGTTTCTAGGCAATGGCATTAAGTGTAGAAAAATATGGATAAGGTTTTGAAGCCTGGATTTGGAGTTACTATGCTGTTACCTTTGTCTGTTTCTGAAGCTGTTTGAGCTAAGCTGGAGAGGCCTGGATGCAGCTAAGGTGTGATAAGTAAATCTATAGAATGAGACACTAAACAATCAAGCACTGGTCCTGAAGTGCCTTCTCTTTAAACCTCAAATATTTTTTTTTTTGTTAGTTTTATGAATCATCATGACATCCATCTATAGAAAAGAGTTAAAACACCATACATGTTACACTAGAAAGTCTGTCATTCTTACTGTTTATTGAATATTAAAAGTTAAATTTACTCTTAAAGACTTAAAAGGGAACTTTCAGTTTATTTCAACCTGGTGATTTTTTCTTTAAAGGAATTACCATTGTGACTAAGCCTGGATCTCTACAACAGAGGTAACAACTGCAACCTAAGCATTACCCACAGTTACACATCGGCCACATATATGGGACATAAAGAATATACTGGAATGGCCCTTTAATACATTAGTAATGGAATTATCCAAAAAAGCCCCAAGCAAACTTTAAAAGAAGTAAATTTAACTATCCAGAGCCCGACTTCTTGTTGCAAAAATGGGTTGACTGCAGCTGAAGGCACCTTGGCAATGGTGTCATTCAGCTGTGGTGGGTAGGTTAATGCTGTCTTTCCTTTTTTTTAACAATAATAGATCCAATTTAGCCATGCACTAAAGGCAGATGCATTATTTTTTCACATTGCTTGGGACACACTTTAAAATAGTCTCCGCATCATCAGCAGGTAGACCTTCAAGCCATTATCTAAGCTCAAATTATGAAGTGATTGTCATTTCTTCCTCCCAAGGAGCAAATCAACCCATAACCATGTGCAGTCAGTTATTGCAACATGAGATGGTGCCCCCTGTTTGTAGTCATTTTTGATGTAATTCTTCCTGCAATTATTGTGTTTTTGTCAGACACAATGGTGATGACACAATGAACATTTCACAACATGAATGGAAGCTTCCAGTGGATGGTGAATATAGATGCAGCTGCAGAAGCAATGTGTTGCACATCATTGTGCCAACAGCAGAACACCAAGAGGATTTCTACTCCTCCATGAAAGGCATGCTCCAATCTACAGACAATAGAGCAGAGCTGTGAAAGCCATTTTACTGTGAGCTCACTGATACAAGTACATCTGACTACTTATGTCAATGGTTCTCTCATGCATCTCACTGGTACACCACCTACAGTTTGTTCCTGCCATGTACTCTTTTGCTCTCTTCTTCCTCGCCTGGAAATATTGTGACAAATGTCCGGATTACATTGCCAGGAGCTAATTGCATCATGTCGTCACAGGCATGAATCCACCTCAGTTGTGATTTTAAAAAACCCAAATGTTCATCCAATTTACTGCTGCTGCACCAGTTTGAAAAGACATTAAGTAAAAAAACCTACAAGTTAAAGCATGTACTGTATAGGGCAACTTACAAATCTCCTGTCTCTACATCATGACTTAGTTGTGGGGAGGAAATAGCAGGTCTCATGTACAGCACCTAGGTATTGATTTGAAGATGTTGCAGGCGGTCAGTTGAAGAAAACCTGAATTTTGTCCCTGTGCTTTGTCAGGCTTTTCCCATTTGCAGTTCCCACACATATCTACAAAAAGTAATGAAGTATAATGTGTATATAGGCTGTAGGCTGTCCTCCATCATATGATAGGGGAAAAAAACAGAAAGAAAGTGCGATGCCATTGTACAAAGAAGGAGAAAGTCTAGGAAGGGCCGTGGTCAGGCTGGGAGAATGGATGGGCCAAACAAACACAGGACTTTTACCCAGGAGACCCCTGTTTGTGTCATGTGTGAAACCAAAAGTCAACATCAAGTTTTTCCAAGATTCATAAGTTTGTTATTACGTACACACACAGTACAAACATGGGCCATGATAGTAAAACCACTGATGGCAGGTAAAGTGACTAATATCGATCATCTTGTTACTATGTAATGTTTTGCTGAGAAACATTGACATTCATGTGGATTCTACTTGAAGGGATCCATCGCCAACACCCCTGTGCCAGACACCCCAGGACACTCCCAGAGATCCTGTGTCCATGCCTTGACAGGTCAGAGGCCCAAGTGTGAATCGAACTTCGCTCTGACCTCCTGAGGCATTGGCACAGGACCTCTGGGGTACCCACAACTGCTATGTTTGATCAGATTGGGATCTGGGGAATTTGGAGGATAGGTCGACAACTTGAGCTCTTTGTCACAATCCCTAGGCCAGTCCGGAACAGTTTTTGTGAAGTGACAGGGTGCATTGTCCTACTGGGAGGCCACTGCCATCATGGGTTAGGGGGTATACTTAGTCTGTAAAGGTATTTTGGTGGGTGGTGTATGTCAAAGGGCATCTACATGAATTTCAGGACCCAAGGTATCCAGGAGAATGTTGCATAGTAACAAGATGATCAAAATGATTCATTTCCCCTGTCAGTGGTTTGTGTTGTGGCTGATTGGTTTATGCATGACATGAAAAGTACCATGTAGCATGCATGACTAACTGTACAATGTCTCTTTGTCATTGTGTCATACTTTCCAGCATCTGAGAAACATCAGCAAAGCAACTTACTTGAGCCTGAGGACCCAGCCAACCTTCTCCACCCTCAACACTACACCAAAAGTCCTCCACAGTCTTCTACAGTGCGGGTTAGCGGAAACTCAAGGTGAGTTCCTTTCAGAGTGGCTTCCACTTCACCTTTTTCACTGTATATTTCAGTCACTTGCGGTGCACAATCTACAAGACAAAAACCTCTCAACCCTGACCTAAAATGAAGTAGAAGAAACGTTGGAGAAATATGCAGGAAATACATTCTAACAGAATTCATGGACAACAATCTTTCCACTCCACAAAAACAAGTATATATTGATATTCACTGCATAATTTTTATGTCAAAAAATGACAAGAATGTGGTGCATGAATGAAAAAGTAACTTCTCGACAGACTTAATTGGTTACAGAGGCTTTTCACAGAGAGCCTGGAATGTGTTCTTTTTTTCTTGATATTTGAAGGGAGATCAGTTGCTATGTGCAAAACGCTGGTTGCTATGTATGGAAAATATTAATAAATATGAAATGCAGGGCAAACATGGAGTTTCAGGTGTGGCTTTTATATAGGCTGCTGATGTAGTGCTTAGGGATGTTAGACAATAGATATCCTTGAGTATTGTGATATTATAGTTTGTGATGCTATCATTTCTAAACTAAACACTTTCGATTTTGATCAGTAGTTTACAATATTTGTGGTATTAGTTCACCTGGCATTGTGTTTAAACCAAAGGCTGATAGATATCAGTGTTGTAATTAAGGATGTCCAGATAATGATGTCCGTGAGCTGATCTGATACCGAGTCCCGATCTGATACTTCTATTTTTCCAGACAATACAGCTGCTCATTGCACACTTAAAGTACACTTCTGTAAAGCTATTAAGATAAATCCAATGTATAGCCTTTATGTTTGACAATATAAATAAATGAATAGCTCTGCAATGCATTAGCCATTTTGTTACTATTCATTTATTTCACAAAGTAAAGTATAAGATGACAAACCACCCCCTTTAATGTTTTTAGCTTGTTTTCGGGGAATGTGTCCCTTTAAGAGAGTATCCTCTAGTGTTTGTTGCTTCAGTGCAGCCTGTGTGTCAGTTACCTGAATGAATTGTATTCCTTCAGTGTTTATTTTAAGTCATCCTCACAACTTTTGGGCAGATAATGTTTCATTAATACAAAAGCCATGTTGGTTTTTTGCTTTTGGAGCTCGTGGAGCTTGCATACTCGTGGTGGCGAGTGGTGATTGAGGTTGTAGTAAACTCAGCTCTGCTGTCTGTCTGTCCTCCGTACAAGGTGGAAAACACTGCAAAAGGCAAAACGCCAGACTCTCACACCGAGCTGAAATGAAACGAGTACTCAAACTGCAGTAGATAACATAACTTTCAGTTTCATACTGCGTTTTCGTTTATGGTGTGTAGTGTTTTACGGTGGGCGGGACTCAGCCGCTGCTCTTACACACACACAGCTTAACAGAGGGGAGAGAGGGACAGCCAGGAGGATGAGTGTTAATGAGGGTTGTGCTCCATGTTGCTGTGCACAAAAGTGAAACACCTTTGGGACAGCTGATGTAAAACAACAGCTCTGACCCCATAAGCTCAATCAGATCAGAAAAATGTCATGATTGGCCCTAATACCAATGTCTGGGATCAGACTGAGAAGTAATCGATCTTCAGCCCTCTGACTCTTCCACTCCAACGTAAGAACATATCGCCAGCGTGTTACAGGGGCTGTTATAGATACAAATGGATATCTAACTCTTCTGATTACATAAAAAACTGAACATTTTTACTCAGATTTTGTGAAAATTAGATTTTTTTTTTCCTAAATCACATTGTATTGCCTTGCTTATAGTATCACAATATATTGCAACATATTGAATTGTAACCCCTGTATTGCAATAAATATCATATCTCAGGATTCCTGCCAAGACACAACCCTAGTGGTGGTGTATATTGCCTTTTTCGAGGGTCGCTGATGTGTTGTACCAAATAAGCTGCCTTCAGCAGTAATGTGGTATTGTTATTGTTTTTGGGATACATGTAGTCCTCTAAAAGGATAACAGAATTTCTTGAATTGAATCCCTAGCCTAATATCACACAATGCTGTTTACAACACTGCTTGGAAAAATCCGACAACTGACAGTCAGATGCAATCATTTTATTAGTGCTAATGAAAACATTTAAAAAAGCAGCGTGTAAGAGAGACAATGGAGATGGTATCATTCTATCTGCAGCCTTTTTGAAATTTAATTTCGTGTGAGTGTGTAACGTCTGCTCTGTTTATAATGTCTGCACTGTATTGTTGCTTTTAAAAATCTCTGCACACCCCTTAATATCCTTTTTTATGTAATGTGGCAAATAGATTTGAACTTGATATTAAAGCCTGCTGTCACAGTTGTTCTGCCAAACCATTTCTTCCTGGCATATTATTAAAAAATATTTACTGTAGGTGCTTGGCACTGGTGCTTATTTGTTGAAATAAATCCCAAAGTGCTCTAAATGCTGTCGATGCTGCTGAGCTGAGGTATATCACTACACTAACTATGTGGGCCACAAAGCCTATAGTCAACAATGAGGGAATGTCGGGTGTGTGCGCTGTTATGTATCCATAAAACTGTGTGTGGTGGAGGGGGGTGTTTGTGTATTTTGCAGCAGGGCACAGCATGGCCATATTCTGTTAATGGCAGAGACTGTTACTGTGGGAGTCCCAGCAGAATGTTAAAATCACCAGAGCCGTTGAAGGTGCCAGAGGAGCCAAACCCACCGGTTTTATAGTTTTCTCTAGAGATACTAAAGTTTTTATCCCCAGGGATCATAAAGTGCGCTCATAGAGCTGTGGCTCCCAAAACAAATACTGTGGAGTGCCTTCACCCCATATTAAACAAACTGCATTATCTCACACAGAGGGTGTGGATCCCAGACCTTGCCAAAGATTGGAGCAGCTCTCCTGTCGGGACACACCTGTTCGCATTTTCCTGATTTTCTCTGAAGAATTTATTAAATTACATGCTGCCTTCCAGTCAGTGTGAGACCAAGATTGAGCACAGCCCATACTTTCCTGCTGTCCTCCCTGTCAATCTTAATGGTTATTGCTACAAATTTGACACCCAGAAGGCCGCGGCCAGGTTCTAACGCACAAGATTTCCCTACAGCTAGACAAGACTGCCAAACAAACCTCATCAGGTATCGTCAGAGGCATATAAAAACATCTCCCAGGGGTTCAAAATGGCACTTTTATCACATGCATTTTGAGGGGGACTCTAGAGGGAATAATAATGTCTTTTTGATGTTTCAAATACATTGTAAAATGGCAGAGTGGAGACACAAGGCATGAAAGAATGGGAAGCCTTGAAAACAGAGTGTGACCTACCTGTTATTACAATATCCAAGTACTTCAGACAGTACCTATTTGTGCACATCCTCTTTTGGACAACTGTCCTTCTTTTCCTTTTATAAAGATGCATTATCCAAAGGTATTTCCATTGTAACTGTCATAGAGCTGGATCATGTGCTGTCATACTCACTTTGTGCATTTTGAAGCGTAACCATTGCGGTGATAGACGCTTTTCCATGTTTGTCTCAAGGGGATAGCTGGAGCACTTTAGATTACAGATGACTAGTTCACTGATTTTAGTGGACCGGTCTGTATAATAGGACAGTGGATGCAGCATAGTACCTCTAAATACACATTTGGTTTTGTGGTGACAAAAACAAAACAAACAAACAAAAAAAAAAAAAACATGATCATGGCATTGTTGTTGTTACTTGTGGTACTAAATGCAGTTTAATACTATACATCACAGAACATTGGTGCCAGCAAAACAGTTCAAAATCAGGCAATAGTTGGCTGTTTTCTATCATTTTCTTTGCAACCATGATCTGATTTTACTCTTCACATGGTGTGAGTCTATTGATAGCTGAGCACAGTGAAAGAAGTTGGTTACCTCACTAAGCTGGAAGTGTGCAGTCTGTTGCCTGCAGCTTTTCATCTAACAGCTCACTGTTACTCGGGCCTGGCTCCACGAGGAGTCTTGAGAGAAGTTAGCCCACTAAGTTGGAATTTTTCTCCCCTCTATGTAAACTTTCTGCATGTATACAAAACTAGCAAAACCAACATCATTGGCTGAGACACGTGGAACTGGTCGTTGTTGTTGTGCGTTGTCCACAGTACTGAAATGAAACAGAGAAGTTAAAAAAAATGTATTTAGTGCTCTGCTAATGCTTCATTCAGTGAGTCTGACTGGTAAATGTTCTTTTATTTTTAATTTTTAAAAAAGCCGGGTTGTTATTCAGCCTTTTTTGAGGCAATTGCATAGTTAAACCAGTGATTTTTATTCCAGGACAACATTGATTTTTATGAAAAATCCCTGCAATATTTCAATTGATCTGCTGTCCGAAAATGCTGGAAATGACTAGTCTTCTTTTGAGGATGCATTTTTGATACTAAGTTTTCAGTTCCTATCCTATGACCCTTTCATAAAAATGGTCAACTCGTGTTTCACCAGTTTAATGCTTTTATTGTGAAGCTATAGCAATAGGACTGAGTACTCTAGACAGCGGCACCGAGGAGGAAAAAGGAGAGGCATTCTGTTTTAAAGTGGTGAATATTCAGCTCAAAGCAACTTAACACGCTGCAGTTTCCGGCTTTTGTTTGATATCAAGTGTTGGCAAAAAAAGTTGTTGATCGTTAGGACCCGTCTTTAGCGCTTTTAGCTTGTTTACTACATGATGTGATAGTTGCTGTCACAGTGAACGTCCCGCGGAGCCCGTGAAACTTTAAAACGTCGTATGGAAAACAAAATCGTTGATTATTCAGTTGAACAGCCAAATCTGATCCTGGCATAATGCTGAGGCAGGGACAGTCCCAATATAAATATTGCAATCCTTTCTTGTGTGGGCCATAGGGTTAGTCACCTCATTTAGTTACCTCAGTTACCTCATTTGGCATTTGTGACTTAACATGACATAAATTTAAATGAAAATCTTTGAAATTATTACTTCAAGTTCCATCTCCGAAAGGTTAGCTAAAACATCACTGAATTATATGAATCTGGACAGAGAGAAAGACTAGATTAAAACGTGGCATTTTTTTCGTCTGTATTCAGGGTGCTTTCTTCACTCGTCTCCACCCCTTGCACCAGGCCTTGTCCTCACCTGCTGATTAGATTCAGCTGTTTCCAATTAGGTAAGAGGACATATAATCTATTTTGCAAAGCATTGTGATGAAGCCTTGAAATGAGAAGAAATGGACTGAATTAACCTGAGCAACAGTTGCACCAATCGTGCGTTCACCAAAGAGTTGTTGGCCATATGATTTAAGGACATAATGATACCTATTAGGTAACCTCAGATACTTAGCTCTTCCTCCCTATATAATCATAACACACATCCATTCCCAATATGAGTCAGTATCCAGCCATGCTACCCTGGAGAGGTGTAATATCCCAGCAGGCCGCTGCATTTCTCATCATCATCTCTGTCTTTATTTATGCACTCATTACATTTTGATGCACTGGCCGCAGCTGTTACTCGTGCATACCATTTAGTTCAATAAAAATCTCACACTTAAAGCGATTGATATAGCATGAGCACCTGCCAAAGCTGCAAGGGCCTGTCAGTAGCGTGGACGTTTGTTTATCTGATTTGTTTTGTTTTGCCTTCCCACTTTATCTGACAGGTGTATTCTCCCTTGTACTAAATGTATTTTGTACATGTGCTGAGATGCTGGATAACTGCAATCGTATTTAATGTTGAGGTCAGAAAACGGAGTAAACAGATTCTAAGAGAGCATCGAGAAGGCTTTGTCAAGCCTGTGCTGCATTTGATCTCCTTTGGATTTGTAAAACAGTTCCAGTGGTATCAACCACTCCCTGAAAATATTAAGCAAACTCACATGAAGGAAAATATGATGATTGCCAATGAGTCGTCTCCAGGCCTGGTGGTTCTTGTTTTGCTGACGCATGTGAAAATCCACGTCCTGCAACTGAAGTGGCTGTTTCCGAAATAGGAAAATTTTTTTTTTTAAAAATAGAGGTGGATATTTTGTGGCACCATTGCATTGTTAACAACTTTGGTTTGGGTTCCTACTTTTGGTGAAGTGTTTCTTTAAGTAGTATAGATGCATATGGGGAGTTTGTTTTCTACTGTAAATGAGTGGCTGATAAAAATAAGTTTTCTACTGTAATTTTGTCCAGAGGCTTGTTGTTTAAATGCATCAAGTTGACCCATCAACACATTTTCAATCTGCAGCACTAACTAGCTGTTAGCAAACAACACAATGAATACTCACCTGCTGAGTGCAGGAAAGTGTATGTAAAGTTCACTCTCCTCCAGGCTTAGGGAGCCGTGATCTTCATACAGTATATCCTGCAAATGCTGTTTGAAACCCCAGTTCTGCTGTTTCCTGTTAAATTGCAAAGCAATGTTTTACTGTTTTTACTTGAAAAGGAAAGGATTTTCACAATGGATCTTCTCACCTTTGAGATATCTTTTAATGACAGTAGTCCCACTCAGTTCATTATTCTACTGTAACCTTACTGTAGAATGCATGCGCATATCCAGCTTTTACAAATGCATGTTCCTTACAAAATTTGTTTGCTCACTTACAAGGAAGTCATATTTTAATTTTTAATTTTTCCTGTCAAAAAAAGTATGCCATGCAGCACAAGTATCATAGGCAAAACAGGTCAGCTCTGTGAGGGTCCAGAGCACAAAGAAGTCTTTGGTGCCAGTGTGCCAGTGCGAGCTTGGAGCACAGGAAATGTAGATGAGGAAGCACATTAATTATTAATGACTGAGATTTTGGTCTGACGTGACACTGGCAGATTAACCTACTATCCAAATTTGAGGCTACACCCCAACAGAAGACTTTGCAATTCTTTGGCTACAGATGAAGCAATTCATTTAAGTCCTAGATAATTAAAGTGTTTTATCTTTGTGACATTTATATGTCTAACTCCATTTTGGTAAAGGGCAGGAGGACTGATTAGTTCCCATTAAATCTATAGCTTGTAATGCTGTTGAAATCCTCAAAGACAAAAAAGATGTGAAAGATTAAAGACTGAAATAAAAAATACATATCATCAGCAAAAGGAAAAATGCTCTTTCTATGTTTTCTGAGTACACTGGGATTTGCATTTGCATCTGCAAAGATAGAAAATACATCTATCAACTCTGTGAAAAACATGTAAGTTGTGGCTACAGGTTAATTTAGAGGAACTGGGTGTTGTTTTAGCAATGGCCTCATGTCAAAAGACACTAAACAAATACAATTTTTATGCATTCATGATATGAGCTGTGGCGCATTCATTATGATGCAAGATTTTATAATGCAAGACCATTGTGTGTGTGTGTGTGCGTGTGTGAGTGTGTGTATTTGTCTATCTGTAGCAAACTACTGGACCCATCAGCCTTAGATTTTGAGTACACATGTATCAATGACCTCTTGTAGTTAAGGTTATTCATAATTATTAAATACCTTTTTTAATGGCTGTTTTGAACTGTACTGACTGGGCAAAGCTGCAGCCTGTTTTTTTCTGTCTGCTGCATGACGTCACACCACACCAGGAGCATTTTAGAATTGGAGTGTTTTGCCTAGCGATGTGTAGAATTGCAGATTTTATTGTGTTGGTCATTTTTCAATTATATTTGTGCTACTAACTTAAGTAAATAGGCCATGTATTTTAATAGTTTTGTTTGTTTTGTCTATTTTAATTATGCTTATTGTTATTTATTACTTTGTTGTGTTGTAGCCTATGAAGCTAAAAAAATAATACAATATGATACAATACAATTCGATATGATATGATTCAATACAATATGGTACGATACAATACATTACAATATAATACGTTACAACTTTATTGTTTGCACTAAAATTCATTTTGCGTCCTGAGACAGCTCTGCTCAAGAAGTTCACACACAAATTAGACATGGAATGATATGATTTGTGGCTGTGTTTTAGTGATTAAAAATACACTCATTCCCATAATTATGTTCGATCTACAGAAAAACTCGACCTGCTCTGTCTATTGGGGCGCTTTTAAAATGTGATGCTCCGCATCTGCTGAAATTACAAGAATAATCTAGAGTGGCCGTGATTAGCCCGGGTGGTCGCCTGGTTGACATCAGCTCTCTACCAAGTGCACTTTTCTAGTTTGTCAGTGCAGCGGTGTTGGACACTTGGACAACTGGAGCCACAAGCACTTAAAAACAACACAAAGCCACAAAGACACAGAACAGTCTGTTTTCCTTTTTTTGCAGGTTTAAACAAGTTATAACAAGTACAGAAACGGTACAGATCCAGGGTTTAGTGTGACACACTCTACTGAGAGCTAATATTAACACAATCAAAAGCAGTGTAACCCCCCCGACACTCACAGCTTCAATCACCCTTGGGTCTCAGCTGCAGACACACAACTACAACTACTGCCCTGGCATGCCCCTTGCACATGCATTTGAACAATCGGCAGTCAGTAGCTAAGGTCTAGTGACCATTTCTTTTTTGGAAGAAATATCCAATTTCACACTCAGAATTTCCTGTCATAAATGTTTGTCTGATTTTGCATGTTCTCTTTGTGTTTTTGTGGGTGCTCTGGTACCCTCCCACACTAAAAGACTTCAATGCTGGATGATTTGAAAACTCTAAATTGCACACGGGAGTGGAGGACAGTGTTTGTCTATGTGTGTTAGCCCTGTAATAGGGTGGCATTTTAGCCAGTACATGCTTTGATAGAACCAGTCTCCCACAATTGGAAAAGCCATTTAGATAATGGAAGCACTGAAACAAAAAATAGGGTCCAGTTGTTATAGAAATTGGATGCCTGTTGATGCAATATGATCTAATGCACAAGTCTTTGTTTAACAAACCATAAATTAAAAAAAACAAAGAAAATTACTATTTTCTAGTGAATACAAAAAAAACTCAGATTTTTTCATCTTAAAAGGCGGTCTGAAACGTGCACTTTAGAGTGGAGTTGGAAATGTTCCTACTTCTACTACAGAACAGGATAATCTTGGTGTAATAGTCTGGAGCATCACTTTACTCATCTTCTCACTAGATCAGCCACAGTTTGCTAAATATTCTTGCCACCATGAAAGCACGAATATCCTCCTTCCTGCTCTGTGGTCACATCTACAGCTGAACAGAGTGGCTGGCCTTGTTGGATGAAGCCCCAGATTTGTCAAAGACCAGCCTATGTACACGACTGCTTCTCCTGTTGCCCAGCAACTGACCTTGTCTCATCTTGTATGCTTCGCCAGATGCGGCGGTTTGAGAAGGACCAGCACTTCCAACAGCAGCCATGACTCTCCACGTCTTTCAGCTCGGAGAGAGTTGATGAAAGTTAGGTTAATTATGAATTAGAATCAACATCAAAACGTTGAAACTTAACGTCCTCAATTACTGGACCTCTTAGTTGTGGATAATTCAACATAGTAATCTCAAATTAGATAAACAAAGAGCCAGTTTGAGGCCATTCTTATTTGCATGTTTTTGATCTCGTAAGTTGGCGCTGAGGGAACAGCCATTCTCCTGCTTGCCCATAAGAATATCAGAATGTTATTCACACCTAAAAAGCAAAATATTCACTCTAACAAAATAAAAATTTTGAATTATTGAATAGAGCAATTCAATATTAAAGTAGTGGTTTTGATTTTTTTTAAGTGCTGTTTCCATGGGGTACTTATCTATTGTCAATGTGTTATATACAGTAGATGCTAATCGGCACGTGTCCAGTTTGGACAAGCTGGCAGGAGTCTGACACAGAAGCTAAGTAATGTAATGCTGTGGATGGAGGTCAGCAACAAAATGCGTTTTAGCCACCTAAAAAAAATCCCACCAAACCCACCACCAAACTGCATTGAGAAAAACAGTAATTCAGCTTGCTGAACACATATAATGCTGGTCTGCCGCTGCCTTGTTCAGTTAGTCAGTGTTATTGTCTAACATTGGCGAATCCTGCAAACGTATTTAAAGTCACACAATAACACAAACAAAATAACTGATTGAGGGAGTGACAGATCAGTTGCTCCTGTGTTCAGAGATATTAAATTACTTTTTTTTTTTCAATGGAGTCTGGCTATGAAGAAAAACATAGAACAGCTTCATTTTCTTGTCAGCTATCACTGTCTGACTTTGAGGCGAAGCAGTGAAAATACTCTCAGCATAGCATACAATTAAACTGGTATTGATTTGTTTAGGTGGGACTTTTTTAAGGTGGCTGAACTATGTTTTGATGCTGACTTCCATCTACAACAGTAGATTGCTTAGCTTCCATGTCAGGCTCCAGCCTGATTTTCCAAACTGGGGGTGTGTTGACTGTCATCTATTGTTTGTAACATATGTAATGTAACGTGTCTATGGATCAGTACCCCATACAGCCCCACTCAAAATACTCTGAACTATCTCTGTAACATGTAAAGTCAGCACACAGACGGCTCTAAAAGACTGTTTGTAGCAAACAAGAACTCTTTCCAGGAAACATATACTGGCATAAAGCCAAATCTGTCACAACTAAACTAATGACATGCTGTTAAAAAAAAAAAAAAAAAAGGTCTAAATTATCTCAACACTGACCCACCTCACCCGCGTGTAGTAAAACAGCTGAAGCATAACTGGGCTGTGAAATATGGACTGAACAAATCCTGAGATAATGCCCACAGTAGCCATAGCAACAATAATACATAATGTCAATATTTCAACAGCTGATAAACCAACTGGTCACTGCTTTTTTGTAACATCTGTATACTGCAGAATGCTAGCTGTTGCAATTTTCTTATGGCTCAATGCAAATCTGTTTTCTGCATCGATTACATTGTGATTTGTGTAATGGGCCCGGCCACGCAATGCTCTCTGTTTTGTCAGAACACATTACTTTTGAGTCCAGACATAGTTTACTTTGCAGAGAGCGAAATAAACAGACAAACTAGAGGGGATGCAAAAAAAGTTTAGAGTCCATGTTTCTGTGATAGATTGTGAAAGCACTCCGAAGACATGTTTGGTCCACTTTCTCCGGGATTAAGGGTCTGAATTAAACATACAGGCATTCCAGCTGAGAAAAGCACCTGGTAAGCTTTGAGAAAAACATCTCATAAGCCTGTGTGCTGCCGGGATAAACAGGTAAAAGCCATTCAGAGACACGCTCCAAACACGGCATCAGAGGCACATCGGAAATAGACCAGTCCAGCTGAGCAGGAGAGGATTCTGCCACCAAGCCAAGTACTCCGTAGAGAATAGAGGTGGTATGAATAGCTTGGAAACTTCCCTAATCTCCCCGTCAGAATTCCAATCCAAGCTTTTGAGAAGGAGGCATAGTGCTCATTCCTAGTGAGGGGGGGGGGTTTGTGCACTGTGATCTCAAAGCTATTGTTTGGTGCAGACATAGGTACCTTACAGATAGCTGATGACACTAAAAGTCAGTAGAGTCTCCAGGATCATATTGAAATTCTGCAATTCATTTTAGCATTTAGTCATCATGTCCTGTCGTAGATTGTCGGCAAAAGCGGATATTCAATTTTAAATCATACTGAAAGTCTAAGTCGCCACATATTAATACTGAACTATCATCACCAATGTCCCCAGCTAACCCTCTGCAGCGTTAATTTTATCACAGCTGCAAAGGCATTCTAACCTAACCTCACCCTTACCTAACCCTAACAAGACATGTGTAAAACAAATTTCAAAGTACATTTTTGTGCTAAAAATCAATAATATTGTATAAATATATTTCACAATTGTTTCAATTTACAATATAATTGGTATGGTTAAGATGATCTTTTTATCTCCTCATTCAGTACTATCACAGTACTTGGGGGTTTATTTAATGTGTATTTATTGTGATTTTAAAGTATCACGATTCTTCACTTATTAAGATTTGAAATTATGATGAAGTGCCATTTTCTTTTAGTTAAAAACTAGAGCCTGGGAAAAAGTTAAGACATACACCGCTAGGGAATAACTATGATGAGACACAAAACAATGCACTTCTCATGTCAGACTGTGTGTAATTTTTGGTACATACACTGCATAGTAAAGTGTTAATTTAACAAATGTTAATCTCAGTTTTATATAATTTCAGTTAAGCGCTTTGTGACCTTGCTCTGTGAAAGGTGCTATATTGAATTTACTAAAATGTCTTACATGTAAAATAAAATAAGTTACAAAAAGCATGCTTTTTGAAGAAACCCTGCTACATGTAGCTGTTCTTGTTCATCTGTCTTGCAGTTTCCTATACATTGATTTATTTGTGCTAGTCGCCACAGTATCAATATTAACCTCCCATTATTATCTTTTTTTTGGTATTTAAAATGTATACAATCTTATTTCATTGCACAGCTACTCGCAGCATATTGATTTGCTCAGAACGTTGTCGCACTCTTGCTCACTCTCTGTGTTTATCAGACTACAAAATGAGAGAAGAATTAGCTAGAGATACACAGCAGCAGCTGTAGCAACTTGAATTCAGCGGGTGCAAAACACAGCGCAGAGGGTTGGGTCAAATCTGTGTGACTGTAGTAAGAGAAAGTTGGGTGATTGGATGGGGAGTTGGCATGGGGTAGAATGAATTTGAATTACTGTTTGAGCAGCTAAAGGTCCCTGGACAGGCTGACATTTTCTGCTATCTTTCTTTCTGCTTTGATTTCCTTGAAATAGACATGATGTTACATTACTCGCAGATTACCAAAATAAAAGCAGCAACTTCTTTCCACCACCACATTTAATAATAACAATAATAATAATTATATTAATAATATATTTTATTTATAGAGCGCTTTCAGAAACTCACTTCACAGAATTCATGAACGATCATAACAGAATACATTAAAATACATAATAAAATACACACAACATTACAATTCATGTGACATTTATTAGACATTAAAGCAGTTTTAAACAGGTGGGTTTTGATTAAACCGACTCAGATGTAGCTGTAAAAAAAGAGGATTTAAAAAAGGCGTGGATACTGAAGTGAACTCATTTTCTGTCACCACTATCAGTCAGCTCTGCTGATCTTTTGGCTGTCCGACTGAGATACATGTATCTGAATATATTTCTGTGTTATTTTTGAACTGGGCTGCTGTGTCTGATGGGCCTCTCAAAGGAAACAAGATACACTGATTGTCTGAATCACATATGATAATCCGACTCTGAGCATGAAATGTGGAGCTCCGTGGTTCAAGGTTCAGCGGGTTAAGTCAGTGCTATTGTTATTATGAGTACTGACATTCAACGCTTGGCTTCGCTGATGGTGTTCCTCTTTTTAATGACAAAGGTCGCCTCTATATTTAACTGTCTGTATGAAAGACACAAAACTCTTCGCTTGAGGGCTTTTTTGCAAAGACGTTACTTGGGTGCAAAGAACATTTGCAAACTCCATTTACTCAAAAGGATAACTAAGACTTTATATTCAGACTTTTTTTTTTTTTTTGAATAATGTAAATAATTCAAATTTCTCGCCTAAAATGTAATTTAGTCCAAATGCAATTCCTGGCTGCCACTATTTTAAATGTTGTAATATAAAACATAGGGTTGAGTATCATAAATTGACTCCCCTCATTTCATATACAGCGCCTCTTTATCATGTTGTAAACTTATTGTGTTTTGATTAATTTCAAATTGCTTGCTTTGCTTCAGTAGAGTGTGAAATGCACTTTCCCTTTTGTAGTTTTTCAATTTCTATCATTGTGAGCAGGGAGAAAGAGTACGGGGCGGGTAAAGAGAATGAACACATGGATGTCTGGTGTAATTAAGAAACTGAAGTATTAGAACAGGCAGTGCCTTCACCAGCTATAATTCATCAAACATGGTCTTAATTAAATTGTTTACACAGATGTCTGCAAGCTGGTTCCTGCAACAGTCATTCCATTATAACTACGCAGTATTATTACTGGACTCATAAGAAAAGTTTTGTGCGGCTGCTCGCTGCTCTCTATAGGGCACCATAAAATAGAAAAACGAATTCCTATTTGAGATTAGCTAATCTAGCTAAAGTGCTATATTTTTAGAGGTTGCTGTGGAAAAAGGCTCCATTCTTTGGAAGTGGCAGCTGTAGAGGAGGAAGCGCTAATGTTTGGGCATTAAATACCCCACTGTCAACACATAATTGAATCTTGATGGGCAACTCCTAGGTGTTTATAGCTATTTTCAACATATTGATTCCATGAATTCAGAGTATTTTACAAAAAAAATACAGTAGCTAGCTCTTTATGTGAAGCAGCAGACCTTTTTGATTGGATTGGGCATTTTTCAAGGACGAACAAAATCGTCTCCATTTAAAATGATTTTTTGTTGTTGTTGTTGTTGTTGTCTCACACAGAAGAGAATCCATAATATTAGTATTCTGATCATTACAAGAAGTGGGTGAAATAATTCCACGCACAACGCAGCCAATGGGGCTCCAACAGAAGGAAGAAAGGACTCAGGTCTGCCTCCCTTTTTAGCAAGTTAACAAAACACCAAATCTCTAAAGTCTGAGTCACACTCTGTCAGGGCTAAAGGAGGAATGTAACCGCTGTCTCAATCACTCTCTTTTATTAGCCCGGACCAGACCAGTGGTCTGCCTGCCCTCATTCCCACTGTTATCTCAGGGATTAAGGGCTTGCTGTCTTTGACCATCCTCTCTTCGCTTGGTCACACAGATATAAACAAACACTCTGAAGACCACCACAAAAACACAGGCATGGAAGCACACAGTTGCCCACACATGACTTTACCATGGAGTTAGAAATGGATTGACTGACTTTAGGTGGGGATTTGGGCTCTCATCTCAGAATAGTGGTTAGTATACAGACAGTGTTGTTTCAAGGGGAAAAAAAGTGTCCCATCCTTTTTGACCTGTTGAGGGCAGGAGAATTGAACCACGAGCTTACTACCACAGCCATGACATAATCGCCTTTTTATTTTAATATTTAAGGTTCCCCAGGAGGTAAACCGGGAGGATAAAAGTTGAATTTGCAGGTTGTAAAACCAAAACAATGGGTTTAAAGAGAACGCAGAGCTCCATAGAGCTTGTAGGTTTAGGAATAATTCTCTGTTGGTTCATCACATGGAGTAATTTCTTTTATATTCCACATAGTGATTTTACATATTGTAAATATAAAAAAAAATACTTGTGTACTTTTAAAAACAAGGAGCTATCCTTGTTTTTAGAAGTACACAAGTATTAACGTAGTAGTAACGGTTTGCTTTTGTTGACGTGTAGCTTTGCTTGGGCGTCCTGGAACATTAACAGCAGATACAGGAGGATACCGAGAGTGTAGAAGTCCCCTGACGAAGCAGCGATATGTAACGACTTGGGACGAAAACGTGTTGTCATAGCTACATCAAGAAGAGTTAAACAAGTATTACATCTTCCTCCTTATTACCATGGAAAATAGCAGGAAATTTGGAAAAGTAACGATAGTTTGGTTGACAGATTTTCATGAGGACATGAATTATCATTGTCCAAATCAATGTTCTTTTGTATTATCTCTGTAAGGCTACATGCAGCGGAAAAGTTGCTATTGTTACTTTTACAGTAAAGACAACAGAATATAAACTTTTGTCAAACTTGTTTGGCTTTGCAACGGTAACCAAGGACTCAGGATGCGTCAGCAGGCCTGACAGTATTGGTGACAATGAAAATCCATAAAGAGTACAACAGCATCAAAGGATCAGTATCTAGTGAGTATTCGTTACTATGGAAATCCATATAGAGCACTATAAAATTAAACTGCTAGTATTTAGTAAGGAATGCAAGACTAGACAAGACATTTTCACATCTGAAAGAGACTGAACAGTGAATGTGTTCACGTATCCTATAATTATGTGCACATGAGGCAAAGCTTGATTTTTGTCATATCCCTCTATAGATGATAATTCCGTCATCAAGGTTTCGATCAATGTCTGCTGTCTGTGCAATTGTGCTATCAACTCCTTGACATTCCCATGAGTCCCTGTTTCATCTTTGTAGACTTCATCCTTGGTATAAATCAAAAGAGCACGATTTGGTTTATGCATGCATGGACATTTGTATTTCAACACCGTAACACTGCCATGCACTGTCACTCCTGCAGGTTAGCTTCTTCGTCTTATAGCCAGTTAGGGAACACAAGAGCGACAGGCAATATTCAATCTCATCTTCAGTTTTGACAGGTATCAGCATTTCAGTTTTGCCATGTGCACCATTTTTTATAATCATTATGATTGTTTTTCTTATTAAATCTATGTCACTCAAGTTGAAGATGTGCATTTCAATAGCAGACTGTGATCAGAAACCCGCCGTTTACGTCTCAATCTACCAAATGATTTAAACCTGATCATAAAAAGAACTCATAGTGAGTGATTAGTGATTTGAAAGCTTTTGAAATAACAGAAAATCAATATCTATATGGGTTTTTGAAGATCTGAGATAAAATGGCTCTCTTCAATATGTACAGACAGCTGATCATAGGGACCAATAAAATTACCACTTCGACTTCAGACGCTGAAAGCAGCAATCATCTGGTTCAATCACTGCAATAGCAGAGTACTGATTGAAGCCTTGTTTCCGGGAAGTTTTGAAGGAAAACAAGAACAATAACAAGTCTGTCCTTTCCTGACCCATCCAGTCGCCACCATAGCTGATTGACGGCTTGATAAAGCGTCTCCTACAGAGTTTCCATCAGCTACTCAAGCCACAAAACTGAATTTGCAAAGGTTTGTTTATTTGCAATTCTTTGATGTCATATTATTCATACTTGTCCATTTTACCTTTGCTGAAATTTGAAGATGCAAATCTTAACCCCTAATTTCCACCAGATCTGTGTGCGGTCCGGCCCCGCTCCGTCACGGCAGACGGAGCAAATAGATTACACTCTAGTTTATGTGTTAATTTCCACTGGCTCCGCTGCATTGTGGATTGACTCTGTCTCAGCTCCAGCAGTCCAGAGGCTTGTGGATCAGATACGAAAGGCTCCTATTTCTGTCGGACGCCAGATGAAAACATCCGGTTACTTTTCAGAATAAAACACTCTATAATAAAACATCAAAATGAGCGGATCCAGGCCTGTATTAACAGGTCAGAGGTTTTCGGAGGTCATTACCGGCAATATAGACGAGGAGAAGCTAATTTGGGAGGTAGAAAAACACAAAATTATTTATGACACCCCACATTATTTTATAAGGACAACCATAGAATGGAAATGGTGTGGGGCAACTTATTGGGAATTATGGGAGTAAATCAACATCACTATAATTAATCCACAGAGTGAATGGAGTTATTACTTCTTCTTCTGTACTGATATAATGCGCATGATTCTGTAATAACCGCGGGAACTCCTCGGTCTCGCCACTCCAGCTGATCTGGCAGTGCTGCGCCGTGCCGGACTCAAAACACAACTGGTGGGGATTGAAGGATGACGGAGCACGGAGCAAAACCGCAGCAGAGCGGTAATGTAATGCACATGCAAGTGGTGAAGGTACGGGGGAATAGTACAACATTAATAGTAAGTAGCTGGACTGTCTAATAATTTATTTTTATTCAGTAATGGCCATGATGGAAACACCTTGAATTTTGTATATATGGTCTTTCGGTATAGACATTCGATTCAGCCCCTGTTACAAGTCCTACTCTTTGTTTTTGTCTGACACACATGTGCACTTACCCGCACACACGTACACACCGAAAGACGACAAATTAGTTGTCAGTTTTACTAGCCATATGACCTCAAAAGCTAAGAGAGGGGAGATAATGATCTTAGGCTAAGGACAACTATACAAACACACACACACACATCTACACACTACTCTGCCCAAGGACTTCAAGCTCGAGATTGACGGATCAAGGGGGACTGGCATGTAGATACAGAAGGGCAAATATGATTATCCCATGACAGGCTTTAGCTGTCTTAAACTGAGTTGATAAACTGTGATGCATGCATAAATTAAAGTTGCTATGATTAAGATTGTGTGACAGAACTGCACATCCTATATACACCCTCTCTCCCATAAATGAAATGAATGCTTTGTTGGTTAATGTATCATTCACTGAAGGGTATTACAGAGCAGTCATCTACATAAAGCGGTGTGACGTATTACGTATTTATGAACCAGACACATAATGGAATTGCCTTGCTTGCTTTCACCTTGTAACCGTGCAGCCTTTACTTTACATAGAGGTGGGCACAGTAACACACAGGCAGTGGATGCATTGGAACCACACAGGAAGCTACTGGTCAAAGTAAATACCCGGTATCTATAGTTAATTGTAAATTGTGTTCAAGTTGGGGAAGGCTTTTTTTTGCGCCATTGGTCGAAAATCCCATTTAACCTTTTCGCATATTTCATAATTTAAATGGTCTGAGAGAAAACTATACAACTGTACTTCCTCTTGTCTCTGTTTCACACTCAGTAAAATCAAGCCCAGACTCAGAATCAGACTCTCGCAGGATATTTCAGAGTGCAGATGCATGTGCACAACCCAGATGGTGAATTCAGTGGTGAAAATCAGGTACAAAAAGTTGCTATTCAAACATTCAAACCCTATTTTCAATTTCTGCCATTTCCTGCCAATTTTAAACAACAAAATAAGCATATAGGTTAAAATTTACATTTCTTTTCTATTTTATTATAGAGTGATCTATTTTTTAAATGACTTGACCACTTGAATCAGGCACCTGCGGCAGACAGCATAGATGTAGTCTTACTGCAATTGATACTGGACCTGGATGTATTTGTGACATGTAACAGCTTTACTGGTTGACCTTTCCAGCACATCCGTCTTTAATAAAACATTGATTAAGAGTCCCTTAAGGATCTGTTTGAGCGTGCCAGGTTTGTAAATATGGTGAAACACTCTAAGCTACTCCGTATAAGGAGGGAGAATGCAAGCTATCATTTATTTGGGAAATGAGAAATTGCCAAAATCCCTGAACGTATCATTGAGCACTGATACTATCCAAACACATCTTTCATTGAAAAATAAAATGTTTGGCAGACCTTCTGTCTCTTAAATCTATAAAGCCATAGCATACAGTGTGAGGCAGATTTAATCCATTTCCCTCAAGCTATCTATCATGCTATTGTCCCAAAAGAGAATACCCTGCTCTTTAAAAAATAATACATGATATTAAGTCCCCAAGTGTGCTGATCCATACTGGGACCTCTGACTTGAAACAATTAACTCTTTGTAAGTTTGTTACTACATTGGTCTTTAAAAAAAACATTGTCCCAGAAAGCAGTGATTCCCGGACTTTGAGCAGTTAGCAAGCAAAGCTATTTTTGGTCCCTCTCCCTCATGGGCTGAAACATTGTGCTGTGATCCCTTTGTCCATCAGAGAGACAGAACATTTTCAGCCTAATGCAACTGGACCCTCGCTAATGACAGCGAATAGCCCTGTTGGCTGGATGGCAGCAGCTGAGAACAATACTTAATGTTGACATCACTTGCTATGGGAATCTATTTCAGGTTTCTTCCTTTTATAGTGTGCTGTTGGAAATTGCTATCTTGCTCCCTAGACAAAGCACATATAAAAGCTTTGAAAGAGGAGGTTGCCCTCTGTGCTTGGGAATCACTTCCAATCCCTTCAGACTCTTGCTTGTTTCTCAGCAAGTAGCAGCTCACCTCTAAATCCCTTAACAACATGGCACCAAAGAAGATTGAACCAAAGAAACCTGAGCCCAAAAAGCCAGAGCCTAAGAAAGATGCGGCTCCAGCTGCTAAACCAACTCCACCTCCAGAGCCGCTGCCCGAGCCGCCCAAGGAGCCCCCTTTTGACCCTAAAAGCATCACTCTTGAGTACTCCGCCGACCAGATCGAGGAGTTCAAGGAGGCCTTCACCTTGTTCGACCGCACACCGACTGGAGAAATGAAGATCACGTACGCGCAGTGCGGAGACGTGATGCGGGCTCTGGGCCAGAATCCAACCAACGCAGATGTGCTCAAAGTGCTTGGGAAACCTCGGCCAGAGGACATGAGCACTAAAATGGTGGACTTTGAGACCTTCTTGCCAATGCTGCAGCACATCTCCCGTGCAAAAGATCAAGGCAACTTTGAGGATTTTGTGGAGGGGCTCAGGGTTTTTGACAAAGAAGGCAACGGCACCATCATGGGAGCTGAGCTGCGTCATGTGCTGGCAACACTGGGAGAGAGGATGACGGAAGATGAGGTGGACAGACTGATGGCGGGACAGGAGGATGCCAATGGGTGTATCAACTATGCCTCCTTTGTTAAGCATATTCTCTCCGGGTGAAAGGGACATTCAGCCATAAAGACTTAACCTCTGTTTACTCCACTTTTTGCATCTTTGCTAAGCATATGCCAATTCAGAGGTGAGCATGTCACTTAGTCTTTGACCGTATTTTGGTGTCAAGAGCAGCAGTTAATGTTCAATGAGAAAATGTTGGCCTCGAGACTTATGATTAGTTCTTTTTAATAAACACTCTGAAATATAATGAAACTCCGCAGAGATAATATGGACGTCCATAAGCCAAAAAAAAAAAAAAAAAAAACCTCCATTAATAAAGGAAATATAATTACAAACTGCCTCCCAAATGTCATTTCAGTATACGCAACATTTACATTTGAAGAGGAAATGATGATTCATGCAGGATTGCTGATAAAAGTGCTCATTTTATGTCTATTCAACTTTTCACATCAACTGTGTTAATGTGATTAGGGGGGAAGTATTGTTGGGAGACGAAAAACAAATAGGATTTGGCTCCATCTGAAAATAGAACAGATTTGATTCTATTCTACTTTACACAAAGAGTGTTTGAATGAGCGTGCTTGTCATTGTGCTTGAGGGGCAGCTGCTGTGGATCAAGATATACTCCCACATGCTGGAATTGCACACACACACACACACATGCACGCACAGCACACACACACACACACACGCACACACACACACACAGGCAGTTCCCTTTGACAACTACAAGACAGGTGCTCCAAGGACAAGCCCTCACCTCTGTTGCATTGGCTGACAGAATGATTTGTGTTGGCTTTTTAAAGCAAAAGTTTTAAACTAGCGTTATCACATCCAGTGAACAGTGTATAAATATTATGTTTAAGTCTTAAAGGGATAGTTGAGATTTTTTGAAGTGGGATTATATGGGGTAGATATTTATAGACAGCATATTACATAGTGAATGTCAGTCGGGACACCCCTAGTTTGGAGAAGCAGGCTGGAGTCCAACTGGGGAGCTAAGCACTATACTGCTGTGGATGTATTTTAGCCACCTAAATTAAGGTCCACCTAGAAAAATATTGGCTTAAGTCTGTGGTATATTGAGAGTATTTTCACTGCTTTATCTTAATGTCCAAGAGGGTAGCCGTCATATCGCTCTCTTCAGAGCCAGACTGAGAAAAACAGTAATTTGACATCGCTCAACACAGGAGCTGCTGGTCTGCTGCTGCATTAATCACGTAGTGTGTTAGTGTTATTGTGTGACTTTTGCATTTAAAAAGGGTTAGTTAGGATTCACCTCAGTCGCATCACAAAGAAAAGGGATCGTGAGAAAAAAACGAATAGATCAAAGCAGCGGCCTCTTGTGATCAGAGAGCTAAAATGAATGTTCTTCTCAATGCAGTCTGGTGGCTTTGACGAGAACATTGAAAGGGAACTGAAGCTGTTAATTGCTTTCTGTCTGTCTGAAGGAAAGGTAAACCAATAAAAACACTCTCAATATAGCACGCAATTAAACTGATATTGGACTTTTTTAGGTGTAACATTTTTTAGGTGGCTAAAATACGCTTTGTTGCTGACCCCCATCCACAGCGGTACATTGCTTAGTTTCCCTTTCAGACAGGGGGACATGCTGACTGTCATCTATTTTGTGAAGTACACTGACTATGGATAAGTACATACAACCCCGCCTCAAAAAACCCAAACTACTCCTTTAAGAGTTTCATTTTTCATTATTTATTTATTTAAATGCACTGCACTTTTTATGTAAGTCCTCATCTGTAAGAATATGGCCTCAACACACCACTTTAAAGGGGAATGCCACCAAAATTAAGAATTACAATATGTTATTTCCATGACCGAGGAGAGTTCAATCAAAATTTGTAAGCATTAGCTGATGTCTTTCAAAGCCAGAAACCAGAGAAGTAAGTCTCAAACTTATGGTGTCATAGGGCAAAGAGTTGAGAGGTGCTCCATAGACAATGAATGGGAGCCTGGTTTTGTTGACCCATGGAATAGTTGGTTTCTTGGTTGGCTCCAGACTGTATACCCTATGATGTCATAAATTTAAGTTTAATCACGCTGCTTTTTGAGTATGGACGAGAGTTGTTCATTTTTACTAATACTTTGGACTGTCTTAGACCATAGGCATAACATGTATGGATTCTGAAAATGGTTGGGGTTCCCCTTTAACATATCAGTACAGTAACTTATGCCTCATTCACTTTAACAGTGGAAAGGACATATCCACATTATATTAAAAGCTTTTAAAGTCACATTTAGTGATTTTTGACCACTAGGTTACAAAAGGACCCATGAATTACAGTAGATTGCTACATGCTACAGTTTTTTTTCCAGAGTCAATGGCGCTCTTTGGCTCGCTATCGTTTTGCACTGAATAGGAGCATACATTCGGGTTGTCCAAGTTCATGGAATGGAAACGGCTGGCCGTGATTCGAAGGTTTTGTGAGAGCTGTTGAAACTCAACCACATGGACCAGTGAGCTGAAAGCAGTTAGAAGCTTTAATAAAAAAAAAAGGAAAGCTGAGTGTTTTCACTCTCAGTGAAGTTGACAGTGCTGCAAACCCACATCACGAGGAGTCTCTTTTTCAATGTCAAAATCAGACACAGAGTTGTAAAGAAAAGTTACAAGGTTGTTTGTGCAGTTCGAAATTTGAAGTTTAAAAGCAACTGAACCACATCTGTTTTTGCAACTTGCATTTCTCAATTCAGACACTTCCTAACAGTATTCACATTTGTGGTGCAATGCCAGACCATGCAATACAACTCAATCATGCAACGTAACCATTGCATCTCTACCATGGAGAGGTGACCATGAAGTTCAGCTGATATTGTAACTCCCTTTCTGGAGTCACATTTGTTCATTATAGAAATTTTAGCTTTGACACCTAAGAATTACCCTTAAACTAGCTGTTGTTTTTTTTTTTTTCTTCTTTAATTACTTTTTTTTACTGTATATATGCACCACTGGAAAGGGAAGATATGAACCCTTCCTGGACTGATAACAGTTGCTGAATACAATTTGCATATGAACTCAGAGCGTGAGAAACAGTCTGAGGAAATGAAATTATTAGCTGCTCTAAACAAACAAAAACAAAAAGGCATCTCTTCTGTGAGGTATTCGTTTAGCCCAGTTCAAGCTATCAGATTTATTTGGTGCATCAGTTTGGAGCAGTGAATCATTACATTTCAAATATAAACACAATTTTCTACAGGATGGTCCGTGGCACAGTGAAGCTCTACGTGCGCTGCTGTGCTTGGGAAACATTTTGCCTTGTTAAAAGTTTCACTACACAATCCTGGAGACGGAAGGCCTGAACTTAATGAATTAGCTAGATCAATTAAACAAAGACTGGATCAAACATTACAGGTAGGGGCAAAGTGGGTCTCACTTTCAGTCTGGGAGTAAATGTCACTAGATGCAAGAAGTCAATAAAACCCAACTCAGAACCAAGAAAAACAAATAAAACTAATAACAAATCAACTAAAACAGTTTAGTTTCTGAAATAAAAACAACTAACATGATTTGAACATTTGAACATGAAGTCAGACCACTGGTAACCTATAGAAAACCTGAACTATATACTGCGATCTGCCTCTTTGTCTCCTCCTGACCTTGTCTCATTATCACTGTGCTGACAGCTCCAGGGCTGCACAAATGATATTAAAAATACATTCATAGCAAACTTCACAGTGGATTACAGAAGCACACAGTTCATAGAACCAGCCTGACCTCCGTCAATAGCAGCATTTTTTACTCTGATAACTACTGCAAAAATAAGCCATACCTCAATGGCTCAGTTCTGTATACACTGAACTTTGCTAATTTATTTTGTCACATCTGTTGATTTTAACTTCACCGATTCTGTTTCATGCATTCCGATAGTTAAGATGGGCCGCTAGTGATGAAATCAAAATGTAAAAAAGGGCTAAACATATTTCAAATATCACAGCTAAATTGTTTCAATTCAATTTAGTACTTGATATTTACCAGCCCAGTTTCCAGAAGAAAATGTTGACTTTGTATATTTCTGCAAATCTTAAAATCATTGAATATATGTTTCATATATAGCATATCAGCGTTTCTAAATAGATGTAATGTATGAACTGTCTTTGTCTTTCTGAGGTGAAGGGGACGGTGGATAGTGTGTCACTTACGGCCGTGACCCACCAAGCCGACAGTCGGCCATCCGTCCATGTTGGGCCGATGGTTAGCGTCCGCAACCCTCGTCACCGCAGTGTGTCTGGCACCGTTGGCCCTTGTTGACCCTCGTCTGCTTTGTTTCCACCAATTGAGCATGTCTGCGGCTCTGGAGCCCATCGGTGAATGTATGAACAAACAAAACTGTTATATGAGGAAAGATTGCTTTTCTTTTGCCATGGAGCTCTTTAGCAGAAACGTTTCCCAGTGTTTTGTGTTTGCTCACTGTTGCGCGGTAAATATGCTTCATTCTTTCAATGTTAGATTGTGTTGTTTATATGCTTAACTGGCTAACTAGTGTCATGATGGTTTCCTTTTTTGAATGATGACTACAGAGGGCCTGTGGTATGGAGGGATATCTCCTCTCATGCAGCTGCAGAAAGTTTGTGCTGGTTGACCATCAGTTTAGTGTGTCTGTGTGAGACTTTTCGGCCGAGGCATGGTGACATGAGATAACACAGTGGGGGGGGTTCATCGATTATAGTTATGTGATGTTGTTTGAGTGTGTCTGGGCCTATAGGCAAAACGCCTGCCAAGGTACACACCACTGTTTGAGACCAACAAAAGCAACTCTTTTGATTTAGCCAGATTTTTCTGTTTTTGCAGCGGCTCTTAAGGCACCAAACATGGGTGATTTGTAGCAAACAGTCACTGTTTTTCCAATGGGGATGGTGCCTTGAAAGGCATTTGTTTTTTACCAAGACATCAATTTTTTTCACAGCTGGGATTGTGACCAAAAAAGGGTTGTTTTTTTAGCAGAGACAGGGTATTTTAAACTAAAACACAATCTTTCTTTATAAGCCTAAACCTTACCACACATTAACCATGTTGCTGTTAAAATGTTAAGTTTCAACTTGTCTGTTATACGCAAATGTGACATATCTGTGGTTGCAGAAACATCCAATGCCATTTTTTTTTGTGACTGGGTAGCATTTGCCCCCCTGCATGAAATATATCTATTATATATTTTAATACACTTACAGGCTGCTCTTATATGCAAACAAGGCACTTTCCACCCTGTTCATTACCCTTTTTTGCCTATTTTAAAGACAGCACTGTACTTCAGCAGTTTTGACTACAATCATGCATGCACCTACTGTAGATTACTGTGGGGTGACACATAACCAGTGTGTGTGTTGTGAAGACAGCCTGCGAGCGCACTAGCCTGTCAGCTCTGCCTGCAGCAAGGCTCAGTGTTGTTGGCTCACAGTGCCGCAGCTGATTACATTACTTTTTACTTTTCATTTTGTACTGTAAGTCAGCATAAAATCATCAACATATTATACATCCCCTGTATCCAATATGTATATGCATAATGTATGTTATAGTATTTTCACTTAAGACCGATTTACATTTACATGAAACTGCTGGAGTAATTTCTTCACCCCCCGTGGAAGGAACGTAGCTGTTGCGCTGATGAAAGCTAATAGGGACCAAATAACAAAAACAAATGACCAATTTTCTGTCACCTATGTATATAGTGTTTATAATTAAACGTGTGCAATAAAAGCCCTGCAGCAAAGGACTGATTTGCCACTAAAGGCCCGATTTTACATCAGATATGCACATAAAGTGATAATCATTAAGGTTAAATTAACAATATAAAGGTGAAGTTTACAATCGGTCATTTTTCAAATGAATTAACAATTGGATCTGAATGTGTGATAGCACTTTAAATACACATGTTTCGTACCTATTTTTGGCTTACTGTAGAAGGAGTAGAAAGATGCAGCTAAATAGGCAGAAGTGGCACTTACTCTATGCAGCTGTCAAGTACATGCAAAGGAGGTTCTAAGTGCACTGGGCATCCAGCTCCATACCCGGTTGAGAGCCAGCCAGTAATTTAGACCCATCGTGATTAATCAGCAGCTGTTAGCTTTAAAGTCCTTTGTCAAATATGTGGGTCTGTTGGCTGAGTGCACCCACCAGCTTGTGTACATAAGTTTTAATTTTCCTTGTGCAGAGCATTTTCTCTACAAATGATGGACACCACATGATAAATGTTTATTGAGTGTGCGGAGAGGTGATGCCTCTATTGTGATTTTCATAGCCATTCTTTCGGCAATTGTTGTTGTTTTAGATTGCATTATATTAAAATGTCAGACATACAAACTGCTCTCTGCATGGCTCTAACAGCCCAGGTGGCAGCATAAACCACCACAGTACCCACACACACCCGCACAGAAATATCAAGTGGCAGTATTTTGTGTCATTTAAAGTGGCAATTTGTGAGATCCTCATATTTTGCCAAGGGCAACAAGCGCTGCTCGGTGCCAAGCAGTTATTGCCGTAGCAATCTTGCACTGTACCTTATTTTGGGTGTCAAAATGTCTAATGAGTACTGAGTTGTCTCTTAACTTGAATTTTAATTTTCTGTGCTGGTCTTGTCATTGTTGTTTTTCCTCTGCCACGGAGGCATCACACTCCGTTGTGGAAAAGGATTTTTCATGAGAAAGATAACAGGGAATAAAAACCTTTCATGAGCTGCAGATTGTCACTTGAGCATTCATTGATAACAGCAAATAGTGGAACAGGCATTTATCTTTTCTTCTGCTATATTCTGGGAACAGGAGAATTGTCATTTCAGATTTTTTTTTCATGTACAGTTTAACACTGTTTAGCTCAGCATTTACAAATTACCATGAGAATAATGACAAATATGAATGGCAACCTTGATTATAAAACAACCGGGAGTCAACGAAGTTGTGCCAAGGTCAAAGTCAGCCAGCATCATTTGTTGGCAGCCTCTCATTTCTTATGGGAAGCAACAAATTCACTGCTTTCTATTAAGGATACATGATCTCATTTCAATATTACATTTACTGACAGCATTTTGAATTACAGGAGCAGGTCTATAATGCAAAATTTCTTCAATTCATGCTATTTGTGCTAATTTTTATATTTGCACCATCTGCCTGCTAATTACTCAAAGTGCGCTAAACTTGAGAAAGTTGAAAATCTTTCATTTGTGTAGCACTGTGTCATAAAAGCTATCAGTATTGAGATTTAGCTAAGTTTCACTTGACCTTACCAAGAATTAGAAATGTAGGACAAACTTACCGTTGCCGTCTGTATGCACCCAGAGCTCCAGGGCTCAACACCAGGACTGTACAGAGACACAAACAAAACAGGAGAGGGCTTAAAAAAATGTAATTGAAGATATATGGTAAATTCTAAAAAAAAAAAAAAAAAAAAAAAAAAAAGAATTTGTGACTTGTGTAAGCAATTTTATTGAATTGCATCTTATCAAAAAGCTCAGAGTAATATAAGTTGGTCTTTTATTCTGAAAGGTAAAAAATGGTGGAAGCGGTTATGTGCTGCTGTAGAAAATATGAAGTATAATTAAGAATGTTGCCATCCTGGTACACGCGAGCCTCCGTGTTCACTGTCGTCAATTTACTTGAGCTGTTGGTTGTACTTCAACGAATCAAGTTGACACTAAAATGAGCTGCTTTTAAGGAGCCTTACATAATAAATAAGTCGGTTAAATATAGGCAATTTATACCAGCCATACCATGATTATTTAAAACCAGATATTTACCTTTTCGATCCACACGGGCTAAATGTCGGTTCATTGGCAGACTTACAGGTCCCACATGATTTGCAGTCTTTTTCCCCGTAGGTGCTAATGAATAAAAACGAGTTGACCTTGGTATGTATGTCTTTACTTGCAATTGAAAACTGTTAGAAATCAATATAGTTAAACGTTTTTGGATGTGTGCACCATCAACTAATTCTCTTGAGATAATCCCTTGAGATAGCTTTTGAAAATAGTACCCATACTCCCACATGCAACAAATTATGTTGCAGATATCCAAAACTTTGTATACTGTTACCATGGAAATCAGAAGCCCCTGAAGGGCTCATAGTGTCATTGTGATGCACAACACCACCAAGCTTGTTAGCACTAATGACATTAGAGTGCATGTGTCCTGTTGACTGATGACAGTTAAGTAATCACACTGATGCTGTGCTTAAAAGAAATTACAGCTAAGATATGTAATGCACCACTTCTTTGGTTAGGGCTGATTTTGCCCATAAATTATAGTAGTATTCTCTCCAGAAGCTTTGGAGCCCTTAAAAGAAAACAATTAGATGGATTAATCAAACACCTGGTATTCTCTTGGGGCAAGTGCACATGGAATTGAGGTGTTAAGCACATCAGTTAAACATTTTATAATTATTTGTTGCAATTATCTTTTTGAAATCACAACGCGCAGGTTATAAATGGTGTGAAAGTAGCAGAGGGAGGAGGAAAAAATGTGTTCCGTGAGCAAAAATAAAAGCTCCTTCATCTACGACAAATTTAGTTTTGATGGTAACACCAGTCAAAATACTGTGACAATCTGATAGCTAAGGATCGAAATTTTAAAACGGTGTGAAAACAAAAGCAAATTTTAAGGGTTTTGTTTCAGACATTTCATTTTTTTTTTAGTTGTTTTTTGAAACACATCGTTTGAATGATAACAGAACAAGAAGTTGTAACACACCTGAATCACATTGTCATTACTGTCTGCTGCGCTTTGATAAGCCTTTTGCACAATGTCCTTTACAGCATATGACAGGCAAAGCAAAGCCTCTGTATAATAAACAGCCTCACAACTGCTTTATTGCCGTTCACTCAACACATGCTGTGTCCAGGGATCAATACTTCTTCACCTTGTGCAGTATAGATGCCAGATTAGATGCAGCTCCAAGGGCAATAATGAGGAGAGTCTGAACTAGCTGTTCACAAACATGCGAGTCTGTAACATTTAAACTCCTCTCTGTGAGAGACATAAAGGCCAGGTACCTGCCACCACTGGCAGAAATATGCATACAAAGAGTTACAAAAAAAAAAACAAAGGAAATTATTATTAGCAATAAGTTCTAACTTATAATGATATAATATATGATAAGACTTAATAAATCTATTTTATTCTCACTGAATGTGAGAATCTACTGAGAATGCTACAGAGTTCATTTTTTGTTAAATACAGTTTAACTATGAATAAAAAAATAAAAAATTCTATTGGATTGTGTAATTTTCTCATAAAAAGGGAAAGTTTTCCCTTAGCGCAGAATATTGAATACTTGAAAAACATAATTCACACCCTGGCTCTCCTCAGGGCGCGAAAATAAAAGTTGGAAAGTAACTGACAGACAAGTCTCGCTAAGCCAGACCTATCACCACGCTTTGTTTTAACGCTGTGCCAGCACTGAAAAAAGTTCTGGCTGAACCCAAGTCTGCACTGAGGGAAAAAAAGCAGTTTTCAAAAACAGATAAGAGGCCTTCTTAAAATGAATAAAACACCAATTTGATTGATATTCTTTTGAGTACACGATAAGAAAAAAAAAACATTTCTGAAGTTTTAAAACTTTGACATATTTTATTAAAACAACCAAAACCAGTTTGACTGATATTCCCTGGCTTGCACACACACACACACGCACTCACACACAAGAAAATTGTGACTTTTTTAAAAAAAAATGAATGAAAACAGAGATATCTTTTTCTTGCAAATGAATCCTTTCTGGGTTATTTGTAATTCTTTAAACCAATCACAGTCATCTTGGGCTTTGCTACATCCGTGATGCAGTGCTGTGACTTTGCAAAATAGGGCAGCCCAGTTTCTAGAAGAAAATGTTGGCATCGTGTGCTTCTGCAAAACAGGTATGCTACATTTGTGTGTTTCATGTTTCTAAAGTGATGTAGTATCGACGCTGACTTTGTTATTGGGAGGTGAAGGGAGATGGTGGATGATGTGTCACCTTAGTGAGACGCCTGCCAGCTGCACACCATCGTTTAAGACGGACAACAAAACAGGTTTTTATTTAGCGAGCCACTGCTGTGTTTGAAGTGGCTTTTTAGCAACCAAATGGGTGCTTTTTAGCAACCCGTCATTGTGTTTCCATGGGGTGTAATGCAACAAAGAGCTGTTATTTTTTACTGAGACATTTCTGCATTTTCTACAAGGATAGTGCCCTGAAAAGCAGTTTTATTTTACACAACATTGTTGAATTTTCAGCTGGGATAGTGCCAACAAAAGTGGTTGTCTTAAAGGAGAAATCACTGTGATTCCAGTGGGGGTTGTGCCACTAACTGGTTATTTAAAGCCAGAGCATCTTTTCTTAGCAATAACAAAGTGTAACAGAATCATCAAAACATAAAGAAGTTTTGAATTTCAACTTATCTGTTAAATTAAAGTGGACAAATATATCCTTGGTACGCAGATAGGTGCGATGCTAACATTTTTTTTCTGGGAGTTTTGCGGGAGATTGTAGAAAGGATGGAGAATACTGGCATCCATACAGTATATATTTAGTGAGAATAGAACTTTGGCTTATAGGGCAATGTTTTGCATTTTGTAAAAATCCCTAAAAACTTTGGGCCAGTGTTCTTCCTCTGTGCTTTGGATTGTATTGTGTTTTGGAGTTCTCTCAGATTTCCCTAATGGTTTCCCAAAATATGTCTTAATTAGAGTGTCTCATTGCATTATAGGATGTTGAGAGGCAACAGAGAACATAATCACCAACCTCATTTGTCTTATTAAAAGTTCTGAAGTTAACTCTTGAGTTTCAGAGAGAAAGCTGCAGTAAAGTTAGCGTGGAAACATAACTCAGGTCCTCACTGGTTCATCACGCCATTATGTCTTGGGAATGTATTAGGATGCTTAATGAACCTGTTTGCCATCTTGTAGGCAGCGGCCCATGGCCATTTATTCTAATTCCACACTGTACTTCTTATAATTAAAAAAAAACAGCATTCTAATGGTTAACATTCAGGTTTTTATTAGTTATTTGCACACTACAGACTAAACAGGTCCATTATAGCGTTACTTTAATGCTTTGTAGATATATCAAGCCCCAGAACAGAGACTCTGCTGTGTTTCACCTTTAGAAAAAAAATCCTTCATTTGACATTTATTATTCTGGCTGGCCTATAAATAAAAATAATTTCTTAGTGAGGACAAAGTTTTTCTGCCAGTTACATGTCTGCCCATAGGGAAGGTGAGCCCTTGCCTAAACCCCCAGAGATGTCTCCTTTGCCATCCTCAGCAGCATGAGGCTATTATTTTTCTGTAGTCTGCGCTCCTCGACAAGGAGTCAAGCTGACAGTCATGCTAGAACTGAAAACCTCAGCAACTCCTATCAGGAGAAAACAAGCAAAATACAAATCTGACTTGTAGGTCTGAAGTTCTTCTATAAAACATATCGATTCAAATGCTGCTCTTATTGCTTTATTCTTTCGAGCCATTGATACTGTTATTGAATAGCATGTTGCAGAAAGATAGAGGCAGAACAGAGAGAGACTTCAACAGCATGTTATTAAAATCCCTAGTTGGATTCTTAACAATTGGATGCAGTCTGAAAAATGCAGTAAAATAGCTGCCAGCAAATTTTCTTTCTTTCTTTTTTTTTGTAGAAAATGGTGTAAAATAATTGGTCTTACACATTCAGAGGAAAGTTTTGGATGTAACACTCACACTAAACTCACTTCAGACAATATAACATATCTTACAGCACTAATTAGACCTTCGTTACGCAAATACTTGGGTCAATTTAAGTCTGAAGTGTTGTTAATTTTTGGTATAGTTACTAAACTGTAATTGCTTGAGTATATTATCAGTTTAATGCTATAAAACTTACAATATCATCTGCATGTCACTTTAAAGTAAAAAAAAAAAAAAAAAAAAGTCCATTATTATGGAGTCCACACGTTTTCAAAAAAATTCTGAGACATTACATGAACAATTACTTAAAGATGATTTTTGCCTCTCCAGGGGCCATCATGCGTGGAAATGTGGATTTAATATATTTTTGCATTTCTGGAAAAAAGGCAGTTGGAAAGCTATATTTGACAAGCTAAACACTGGATAGAAATGTTAATCGGCTGCCTGTTGGCAAGTCACGGTGATTGGACCTATTCATTTCCGATTTCATTTAATTGTAAGGATGCTACCAAACCAATTTTTCTGTGTTTGTATGTGGGTGTGCATAAATCAACGCAGATATCATTTTCCAAACTGCCATGTTGTGAAACCTTTTCTAAAAGATCTGAATGTGTCTGTGTTGGGGGGCTGCATAGAAACACCCCCGCCTCCTTGTAAAAACAATTTTGTAGTTTACAAAGTAGCACTTCTCTGGATGTGTACACAGAAAATTAAAAAAAAATCACACTAAACAGGGAAACATGCTGAAGCCATGTGCTCTTAACATCCATGTCAATCACAGGGAATTAAGTCATTTGGCTGAACATCATATTGATGTCATGTAGTTCTAGAGGGAGACACTTAATGTAAATCCATGTCCTGAGGTCTAATCCTAATTGAGTGTTCTAGACAGTGTTTTCCTTATTTTTGCCGTAACTGAGAAACCATTGTGGGGATTACAGACACAGCCTCTGGCCAAAACATCTAAGTAGCACTAAGAGGAAACACTTTCTTACATTTCTCATTAAATATTGCAAATTTACTTAGCTTCAAGTCTGCTTTGAATTGCATCTTGAAACTGTCTGAACACTTTTTTTTTACTTCCTCTTTTTTCTTTTTTGTCACACGTGCAGCCTATCAGTGTACACTTTAACTCTCGACCCCAGACAACTACCCGCTGAACCTGTGTCAGACAATTTAAGAAAACGTTTTTAAAGCAAATGAAGAAATACCAAAGTAATTATTTCAGGGAGGGAAATTAATTAATCCGCTGAAGTAGTTAGGCTTCATTACCGCAAAGAGGATGCTGATTTTTTCCCCCTCCTTTTCCATGTGGAATTAATTTCTTTTGATCTGTAAGCTTTCTGAAAAATACATTTAATATCAGCATCTGTCGTAGCCAAGGGGGATTCCAAAAAACTTTCAACTGTTGAGTCTTAGCCAAACATCGACGTTTGTGATGAAGTGATTTGACTGAGAAACAGCCTTTGAACATATTTGCAGTGGATAGACACACTAGGTGGATTAAGTGAGAAATGAATGACAGCAGCTGTTGCAGAGACAGAGTGGACAGATGACAGATGTCCCCCAAGCTGAAAACCATTTCAATCACACCTGAGTCCATTTACACTGCTTAACCACCAAGCAAGGCCTCACACTATCTGCAGTAACAGTTTGATTTATTGGGGAAATCGGTTTGCACTATTGCAGGCAAGGGTTACTAAACAGGCATGTGTATGGAGGGCCATTTGGCTCTCCACTACGATCAAAATGTCTCAGAAAGCAGATACATCAGTACTCATGGGCTTATTTTATTCTTAAGATGTGTTTGTGTCCCAAATTGAGCAATACTGCCACAGAAAGAGGAAGCGCCACTGATTGGCCTCATCAAGGTATAAGTCATGACAAATGTTGTTGAGCATTATTCTCATCAAGCATGCGTTTTTAACAGTATATTAATATGCTTAGATTCTGCAACATTATCTTTATATAGTTTCTAGATTAAACTGTAAATTTTGTGCCCCCCAACTAGGGGTGCCTCTAGAAATTTTTCACAGAGGTAGACAGTTCGGGTTACTGAAAATTTTGAGGTGGCACACCAAAACCAAAAGCCATAACTGAATTTCAGTGATTCTTTAATGCTGTTGAATTATGCAGGCTAGTTAAAGAAAAAAACAGATGTAGATGTAGCTACCATAATGTCACTTACTGGTTTTTAGACTGCAGTTTCAAAGCCTCAAGCTTTGCATTTCTGCCACCTGCATTTTAATTTTTTGGAGCCAGAAGTGAGCATATTTGGGTGAGGAGCTGGAGCTGGTGCAGTGGAGTAAGGGGTGTATCTGACTTAAAGACAGCCTGTCACAGTAGCCCCAGACCCTAAATGTGCATATCTTTGTGCAAACAGTTTTTTTTTGTTTTTTTTTTATTGTCCGTAGATATTTTAATTTCTCCCGTAAAGTTCAACATTTTAACATGGGGGTCTATGAGGGTTTACCCTGTTTTAAAGCCAGCCTCAAGTGGCCATCTGATGATCTGTGGTTTTTCTGCCCTTCCTAATTGGCTTCATTTTTCACCTAATAAACCCAACATGTACTGGGAGTTAGCCTACTCAAATGTATAAGCATTACACAGTGGCCTTCAATCATTTTTCGATTATTTGTGCAAGGGAGTCATGGCCCCACCAGGCCACCCCTTGGCAACGCCACTGCCCCCAACTCAATTGTAAAGCATCATCCCTGTTCAAGTATCTCATCTAAACTGTCAAATACATGAAAATTTTAATTTATTTACAAATACCAGCTATAAAAAAAGGTTATTGCAGTGATATGATGTATTCCCATTGGCAAAAATTAGCTCTATCCATTTTAAAATAACACAGTGAAATGTAGAAAAATGAACACTTGGTTACTCCACTCTTGGTCAGCGTTTGTATGTCATTCTCTGAGAAGGCCAATGTATATCAAAAAGGTCATTTTATCTGAAATGTCAAGTACAAGTCTAAGTGAAGCTGACATGGCCACTGTGATCACATTTGGCCACAGTGCTAGTGAAAGTGTGGATAATGGAGTCTCATGTCCTTCCACTGAGTGTGAAGCGCTCCAACGCATAGTCCACATAATGGTATCCATACTTTAATGGTTCAATGGTGTGACAGCATGTTATTTTCTGACAACCAGGGGTGTCAGTCTGTTTGTCAGTGAAGGTCTGGATGGGCTTTCAGCAAATCAGAGTAGAAAATAGTAGGCCCATAGATAATAACTAGTATATTGCTGCTGTACTATATCTGATTGGATATGGATAGACAAGGACAGGGAGGTGACTTCCACTCCCTGTGCGAATTGTTCTTTATCTCATCTAAAGATGTATTTAGAGAAAAGGTGTGCCTTTGAAAGGGGTCAGTCAAAGCATTGTTGATTTGTGAACTAGAAAGCTTACAGTGCAAAAAATGGACCACAGCTCTTACATGTGAAGCAGAAAAAAGGGCGATCTGACAGCACTGCCAGCCAGCCAGAGCATGGGGTCACTGTAGCTTGTAGAATTGAACACCGCAGACAATTATTCCTTGAATGAAGGCTAGAAGTCATCCAATTCTTCAAAGTCTGCAAACAATGGGCTGCCCCATTCTTTACCTGTCCACCAAAAGTGATGAGGCGTGCCTTGCTTAACTCCATAGCAATTTATTAGGCACTCCAGTTAGTGGATGAGATACTTGTTTTAAATAGCAGCCACCTTTATTGATGCCGACAGTCACAAATTGTATCATTTCATTTGTATTAATACATCAAGTCAGAAGCATGATATCAAATTTAAAAAAAAAAGAAGAAAAAAAGATTAAACTAGCTAAAAGTGTAAAACTTTGGCCCAGTTATTTGCTACATAGCACACAATGTCTGCTGTTTACTGTGATTTAGATATAATTTATAATTAGACTCGCAACTACCTCTACATAATGAATTAAGGTCTTACCATTTAGTTGATTAAATCCCTACAGCCATTTAAAAGCTGGAATACGTCCTCCTCCAGGCTGCTGAAATATAAGCTGCAACAGGCACAGGTTAGTTGACTCAGTCTGCACAGTTTCCCAGATTTTTTAAATACAAATCATCAGGAGTATTTGGAGATGGCAACACAGGGACTTATTGGACATGCACAGTTTACTCAGTGTATACCACCAGTAACCAGTGTGCCCATGTATCCATGAAAAATCTTAAGAAAATGAAAAAATGCTACAACACTGCTGAACTGAGGACCACCTGTTCCCACCAATCTTGTCCCCAGATTCTAATTAAAAAAAGCAAGAGGTTATTGAACAGCTGTGTTTATCATCATTTTCATTTAATTAGAAAAAAAAAGAAAAAGTAATGTGTAAAGTACTTTACAGTAATCTTGATAAAAGGTAGAGTTAGGGCAGTATAGAGTATGTCTGAAGTTGCACATCATGAAGATACCTAAGTATAATTCTGAGGTCCTTGGATCTAAGTTGGCTACATGATTAAGGAACTTTTTGCAACTACTGATACTTTTTTTGACACACACCTGCACATTACATTTACATCTATCAAACCAATGCAGTGTTAGATTGATCATTTGAAATTACTTTATGTGGAAAGTTCGATAAAATGATCACACAAATAGAACATCCCTGGAGTCCTGGCATCACTGTGCAGCCAGGTCACCGGAAGAAAATGTTGGAATTGCATGTTTCTATAAATAACTAATGTTACATTTTTACATTTCATAAGTATCATATCAACATTTCTAAAGTGATGTAGTTCAGATTACATGTGTACAATCTTTTTGTCTAAACTTAACCGCACATTAATCACAGCTTTGTTACAACATAATTTAAACATAAATTCATGTTAAGTTTCAACATTTATGCTACATCCTGTATGCTAATACAAATGGGACATCAACTGTGGTTTGTAGAAATGTGCAATGCCAAAATTGATTCTGAGGATTGGGTTGCACCATGACGTTTCCTAGCAGCAGACTCCAGAAAGTCAGGCTTTTCTAATGCACTGTTCGTACATATACTTACAAAACTTAATGCGCCATAATTCATAATTCAATTCGTTGGAGTGGTTGATAGGTCACAAAACACATGCGTTTCCCCCAAGAGACTGATGTTAGGAACCTTTTGAAACGAAGTGAACTTTGAGTTATTTTAAGGTGCGTCGTCACCACGTTTTTTTTCTCTAAATCACATTAACTTAACTTGCCTTAACCTGGCCATATTTATTTTCCTAAACCTAACCTAAAGTAACTTTACTTACCTTAATTTAACCCATGTAATTTTACATTAAGTATTGAACAGCATTTGTGGGGCTGTAACTCATTAGATATCATACAGACCATTGTATGTGCATTTTGTTAGGATATTATCCAAACCCTTGTACGAGGATACTTTAAGGAAGTCATTATGCCTGGCTAGGGAATAGTCCTGGACATATCTTGCAATTTGCAGTTGTTTTAGCAGCTTTTGTAAAAAATATAAGAGATTGATAAGTGAGCTTTAGAAGTTCAAATGGCCCAGTTTTGTTACATTTGCACAGAGCCAGACTAGCTCTTTTTCCCTGCTTTCAGTCTTGGCTGTAGTTTCATATTTAAGGCAGATATGACCATCGTTTGACTTTCAGCAGAAAAGCAAATAACCTTTTTTTCCTCCCAAATTTCCCCGAAATGTAATTCAAAAAAACATTCATGTCTGCATGATTTTTCCTCTCAGGAGAAGATCTGGACTCAATATCAACCTGTCAGTACATCATGCTGGGGAGAGAACCGCTTCCATAAAGGGATAAGAGGAGCTGATATGATTGTTGCTCTAACACACCCGCAGATACGTAATGTATGATAATGTATTCTTCCTAATTCCAAACCATTACCAAGCGCCCTGTGAGTGCTGGATGCCCTCAGCCAAAAATGTACCAAAAATCATTCTCTCCCCACTTCACACTCCCTGGTACTTTTTGCCATTTGCCATGACTCACATAGAAAAAAAGTCCTAAATGTACAGAATTTCATACAGGCTACGTCCTCGGTTGAACTCATTAGGCTCCAACATTGTTGAACACTGTAAGAGCAGTGCACTAAAAAGCAGCAGGGGATCCTGCACTGCTTGTTACATCTGTGTGGAACCTCAGCATGCTGCCGACAATCTCCAGGAATCCCCCGGCCTCCTGGAGTATAGAAAGCTCCCCATGGGTTAGAATTAAATGCTGTATAATATGCATATAGTATCGCATAACAATGTGCTGATAAAGTCCAATTTAAGTTTTTAGCAAAGGGGGGAATAGATAGCCTGCACCCATTCAAAGAAGCCTATAATGAAGTCTCAGAATGAAGAAATGCATTGGTAAAATGTATTATGTATAAAATGTATAAATGTTTAAAACAGAAGGTTTAATAATTAACCATGAGATGAAACCGTAATTCATTTTGCAATCAGTTCATTCCCCTTGCCTGCAGGTACACAGAGTTTGACAACTGTCCATCACCTGGACCCTATTAGTCCTATTACCAGCAAAATATGTATACATCCACCTGTGCAGGGAAGGAAAAAACAGTCAATTTTGTCTGACCTTGTACTAAACGAAGGCCTCCCAATTTAACTTTGGATAAGCATACTTTTTTTGGCATTGCCTGTCAATTGCAGACTCCAAATATGCTCCAGTTAGCCAGATTGTGGTTGTCACTGTCCTTGGCAAGAGGGCAAAAAAGAACCATCAATGATTAATACTTTTTTTGTGACATGGGTTATTTTCGTAGCTCTGACCATCATTCCTGCAGGCTATGCTGATATTTCACTAACTGGCTTGAGAGGTGAGATCCATGGATCTATTAAGAGAACTGGATAACGCAGTGAATGCGGGAACCTGTCATTCTTTTGAGAGTTATTCAGTGGTGCATGAAGCCAAAGTGGTTCAACTACGGCATACAAAATTACCCAGATGATCTTGGGATGATCGGCATTACTTCCGCACTGGTGCATAAAGAAAACGCATTTAAGGCTTACAATAGCTGAGAGCTGCTGAAAAGCTAACTTCCACCGGCTAACTTCTGGTTTATCACTTTGCTAACTTTTAGGGGGATCAAATTATTTAATTGTCTGGCTCTTATAGATTTATTAGATATTATCAGACCAAATGGATCAAACTTGATAGCCAAACAATTCATTTTTCGGGGGTTAAGATGTATCCATTGATTCATAGATGTCTTTTCCACCATGTAAGTCACTGGGAAAAAGTCTTTTGGGACCACATGGCATCAAGTGATGGTGTAATTATATTCTTTGGCCACTATGAAAATAGGCTTCAAAGCCTGGCGCACCTCCTGGGGGCTTGGTGAGATCAGGGGACGTGTTGATACACTATCACAAGAACTAAATCCAGAAACTAACAGAAATAGTCAGACAATCAATGTGTTAACAAACCTTATTGGTAGTAATGCACATACAAACAGACACACATCAACACAGTGATTTAACAGTTCTGACAACCCCCCTAACATCTATTAGAGAAGCGTTTGAGACTGCGTAAAAGAGAGATTGCCTCTAGATTCCCACTGGCCTTACCTTTCCACATCTCAAATCAATATTGTCTATCTCATGAAAGCTTTTGATATATGAGGAGTCAATGCGGTTTACTTCCCCCCACTAACTGAGACGCTTGCTCTTTTATCAAAACAAAAACTTGAATGCTCATTATAAGCCGCCTTTCCAAATCAACGTTTCTGAAAATGAGGAGAGCTTTAGTAATGGTATCTCATTAAATTAAGCAAAGAAATACAGGGCGAGTTAAATTTGACACTAACTGTTGTGTTCGGTGTGATCTCGTAATTACCACACCCATGATTCTACATTGAGGGCAGGACATGATGTGCCTTAGCTTGACTCCAAACAAAACGCCTCCATCATTTATAGGGAGTGTTGCTGGCCTCTGGAATAAGAAATAAGGAGGAAGGGAGGGAGCTGTGCTAATACGATAAATAAATAGCATTTTATTGATTTTAAATATTTTGTGTGTGGATGAGTATTGACTCAAGAGTCTCTCTGGCTCTTAAGTAATAAAACACGCACAATATTGAATGATGCAAGAGAGGCTTCACTAAGTGTTGCAGTATCCTCAGAGCCAATGACTAAACAGCTCTTTGGAAATTACAAGAAGAGAAATGGAATAAATTTGAAAGACAGTTATACCGCACAATATTTTATGCTATTTATGCAATATTTCAGATAGTTAAACACAAAATACATTATGTCAGGTATATAAAGTCTAATGTTGTACTAATGTGGTTATGTTTGCAAGTGTTGGTGTTGGTTATTGTGGTTTGTGTTGGATAAGGGTGTGTGTGCTTTATGGTGAATAAGGACTGGTGTAGCAGACATGGACAATTATAAAGCAGCCAACGATGTAAGAAGACTCAAAAAGTAGTCAATTACCGTGTACAAGTTTAAGGAGCTGATGAGATCATATTTCACACACCTGTTTTCATTTTGAAGTTGTCATTTACTGCCTCTCGGTCAGTGATTTCAGCATAAGATACCAATGCAAAAAGCTACCTTTTGAGGCAGTGTGATGCGCCGCTGTGCAGCATTAGTTTGTTATATGGCTGGACCGAACCTTTTGGGGTGTAATAATACGCTATCAGTCGGCCAGACGAAAACCTGACACGACTGCATTATATGCTGCCAGGTTGAAATGCTGGCAGTGATGATGTGATATAAGGAGTGCGGGGTGCCCAAAGGGTGGGCAGGAGGGGTGGAAGATGGGTCCAACACATCCTGGACTTTCATCCCTGAGCTTCCTTTCTGAATGCAGAGCCAAACCATGATGGTTTTTCCTAAACCTAACCACCTGCTTCTGTAAACCCAACCAACCATCCCTTTGTTGCCTAATTCTAACGAATGCTTTGCTATGCTTTTGTTGACATCCCAGCCTTGGTTGCAACATCCCGGAACGTCAACACTAAATGCAGAAGGATACCACCACCAGTGTAATACAGTATGTAGCCATGAAATTCCAGTGCCAAAGGGGCGATTTGTGACACTTTGGGATGAGAGCATGGGGATTTCATTGGATTTTTTCCTTGTATAATTCCATGTGACAAATAAAGTGTTTTGAAAAGTAGCCTAATGCAAATAAACTATGAAGAAGAACTTCACTCTTGACACCCCCACATGCAGCATAGGTGTGGAGGTGGACAGCAGCACTGGAAAACACTATGTAGGCTTCAGTAGTCTACAGGAGCCAGACCAAGAATGTTGCTGGGGAGTTTACTCAACATTTTAACAAGCAGGAATAAAATTTTGGCAACAGAGATAATAGTTGCTGCTTTACTTTTTAAAGGAACTGGTTACATCTGCAAACAGATTTATTGGAGGATGGGCCCCCCCAGCTTCTTCCTCATGAACTGGTCTCGAGCGCATACAGTATTTGATTGTTTGCTGGTATTAGCTTGGGATGTATGCCTTGAGCTGCTCACTCATCTGTATCTTCTACTGTGCATTAAAATTGTATAACATTTATCAGAAATCTGTCAGAAGTCATCATCTGTAGCCTTGGTGGTGCACAAGATGTGCAGACGTTGAATTAAGTATCATTTGATACCAACAGATTCCTTTTTATTTCACTGCCCTCCTCCTTTTGTGAAAATGTTAAATTATACAGAATTACAAATAGAAGCATACAAGCGGGATTTCTCTGCAGGCTACCTACAAGTGTTGCCCCGTATTGTGACAACTGGTGTATCCTGATTGGAACATAAACACATGTTGCTCTTTCCCGGCTGTATTTGCAGCCTCACAGTCTGACAGCATCAGAATACAATATAAGACAGGTTTAAACATATTAACCATATCATACTGACAGCATCATGTGGTGATGTAGGTCAGAGAGTACCACTGTTGGTTATGTTAGCCAGAGAGTAGAAGTGTTAGCCCGACTGTTGATTAAAGAAACCACAGCTTTTGAGCCAGATGACAACTTGCAGAAAGCTGAGAATGTTCACACTTATTAGTCTCTTGTGGTGAGAGGGTGCAGATTTCCTGGTTTGAAACAGTTCCAAATATTGTAAGCCATGGTGATTTCTGATTTTTTCCCTTTAATTAAATTTTTCAAGGAAAAAAAAAGTGGACCAAAAACAAATGAAATAAAATAAATCTTTTCGAATTTGGATCTGTCAAAAATTAGATCAGTTTAAGACATTTTGTAGCACAAAGTTAATAGAAAGTACGTATGCCTATACAGACAGACACACACACACACACACACACACACACACACACACACACACACACACAGATCTAAGGGAATTCATGAATGGAGCTAAAAACCCTTTAATCCATTGCCGTGTTCCCTGAGCAGGATCTCTTTGAATGTGCACCTTATCTGTCTTTGCGAGACATATCTAACTACCTCCCTATTACTCTCCCATTATACGCCGCCACTCTGTGGCATTTTCACAAAACCTTTGCTTCAGTCAGAAAACACGATGGCCCCCCAATTGAAAGCATGTTAAAAAGGTCACACATCCAAATAAATGCCAACAATGCCAAAGTATTTCTCCCCTTATACAAACACTCAACCAAAACAGAGGCTCTCTGCACACACAGGGAGAGCCCGGTCTAGTTGAAAGGACTTGATGTAATGTGAGCTTGGCCTTTAATTAAATAGCGCCGGATTGATTTTTGGGGCCACAGCTGAATGGAAGAAACTAAGCTTCATTATGACATGGCATGGTGTCCAATGTGATTAGATGGCTTTTAGAGGGTAATTAAAAGTACTGTAACAGCAAAGTTCAAAGCTTTTGTTGGAAAATGCTTGTCATTTCGTGTTTTTTTCCTAAAAAAATGTCAACCCCTAACAGATACGTTCTAGATTTTCCTCATGAGCTTTCATAAGGATTGTCAGCGAGCACAGCTTGCATGTGTGATAAACAGCAGTCGTGCTGTTGAGAGTAAAGCCTGTGCGTTTGACTTCAACCCCTAGCTGACAGCCGAACTTGCTGAGGATGTATTCAGCGTGACTTTTTCCAAGGTTATAGAGACATTTATCAGTGCTGAGTTCTTGCTAAACACAATAGAAGAGGAAGAAGAATGAGGGCACTTTCCTAAAGCGCAGGGCACTAGCTGAGCTTTACATCTTATAAACTGAGTGCAATGTAAGTGGAGAGACAATAGTGTCATAGGAAGCAATATTTGATGAATCTGGTTTTCCATATTAATTTAGCAACCAGCTTTTATTGCAGCGTGTCTTTTAAGTCAGTCATGGACACCTATTCATAGTGTAATTGGCTGATGTGAATGATGGTGCAAGAAAATCAATAAGACAAGCATATCCATTTATTTATTTCACCTTTTTTGCCCACTTATGCCTTTTCAGGGTCACAGGTGACTGAAGCCTATTTGGCAAATAACATTTGAACTATTGAATATTTACAATCCACCTTGCATGTCTTTGGGGAGGTAGTAGGAGTGCTTGATGTAAACCAGAGTGAACACCGGCGAGCTCTGCAGGGCTGTGGCTTGAACCTGCTTACCTCTTGTTACGAGACAACACTAACTCAAAGCCACTGAGAGTAAATACTGCGATAAGAGACAAGTGTATTTTAATGAACGCATTTAATACCCCTCCAGTCAACATTAATGCACAGCGCATCTAAAAATATCACAAGGCTTTCTCATGCACACAAAGTTGCCAAACATGCACTACAACAGCCTCTTTTACAATTATGTACCCAGTATGAGGTACAGACCAAGTAAATGGAGCATGGGATGCAGCATTTTAAGAATCAAAACTATGGTACTGGTTAAAACCAGGAATTAATTTGGATAAAGTCCTGTTGCTTTCTCCCCCTGAAATTTTAACATCCATAATGGTGGCATTTTGTCAACATAATGAAGAAGTAAATGGTGTGGGGTAATAAATGACTCTGTTAAATGAAATGGAAAATGAAAGGTTGATGTAGTATGAGCCTTTTTGCATTTTCATTGTATTGTGCTACCATGCTCAACCCCCACATCAGTGTCACACAGGCGAACCTGGCTGGAGATGACATGCTAAACCTCAACCGGAGGCCTCAACCTGAATACAAGGAGTCACATGGCATGAACTGAATGTATCAAGAGAGCAGATATACCATGGCAGAGTCCATTTGGATATTTATACATTGGCAAACCTGGGAAGTGCAACAAAAAAACACAAAAAAAACATGTTTCTTCACCAGGAACTGTAAACACAGCTCCGAGGTGACTCAAATATATTTAAAACCACATATGACCACATTTCACATGATATTTGTTTTCATTTACGTTGCTTTCTTCCCTGGTTGCTAAGCAATGAAAGCACCTGGAAACTCTCCAGTGTATTTTCTTTTATTTATTTTTTGAGCTTCTGTATAGCTATCGTGAGGCAAAAGGCTCTCCGGAGCCTCTGTGGAAAAACTACCCTCAAGCTCCGGAGGTACAGTATAACAGAAAGATCTTCATCCCACGCACTGGGGCCACAGCTTGACTTGATTGATTAATTGCTTTGCTGATCTCTTTGTTCTCCTTGATATTAGAAGAAAGTAATAAATGCTCATGCCTCTGGGTATTTTAGAGAGCTGAACAAGACCAGACAGGACCAAATTGCTTACAAAGGGACGGGTAGGCTTCCTCATTCTGTGGAGTGCAGTTTGGCCATGTACAATGACGAGTATACTGATGATCCTCAGCAGGTACAGAGTTATTGCATTCATTATTTCTTTTTAAAGCGCAGTGTGTGCTTTTAAAATGAAAAAAAAACACATTTTGTTGATCCCTTATAGGATCATCACAATAACATTCCACTTCTACCAATGAGGGTAGGAGGTGAAGTTTGGTAAATTTGCAGTTTGGCCGATCTGGTGTAAGAGCTTAAAATGGTTTGACTTTATGCAAATTGGCAAACCGACTATTGTCATGATGGCAACTTCTGGCAAATTTAAAAGTAGCCTGTATTATTAACCTGTGCTGACAGCATCATAGTGCAAAATCCAACATGTATTGCGTTAGTTAGAAGCAATATGACGTGATTAACATAATGTTATGTTTGTGTACAGAGCCAGTAGTGTCTATTGGTTTTTTGGGGCAATAAGTCGAGACATGGTTGTTAGTCTCTCAAGAAAATTTCACCGTTATGGCAACATGTTGTATTGAATCCAATGAAAGAGGGTTCTTAACGGGCTGCAAGCAATTTGTTGGGCCATTGTGAGCTGAACTTTTTTTCCTACGCCCTGTTCCTGTTTATCCTAGACGCCTGCTTTACGGCAAAACGCCAGAATTATTTACCTGAGTCAAGTGTTACACCTACCCTTTTTAAGCACAACCCAAGTAGAAGTTTGAACACAGTAGGGTGCACCTACATCGCTGGACAATGTGTGTCCAATTCAAAGATTTTATTTACACATGCTCTGGATAACATTATTTTAATTTATTCAGGATGTTGAGCAATCCCAGAATTCAACCTTCAATGAAGTAAAAAATGTCATTTCATATGCCTTGTTTCCACATACTGTCCAATAGGTGTCTTCCATTTTATTTGTTTTTATTTAAACCAATGTGGCACTAACTCTGTGGTCTACTGGCGTCACAGCCATATCAGGCTGTGACTCATGAGACAGAACCAGCCGTCCACCTATCAGGAGATCAGCAGTTTGATCCGTGACTCCTCCAGCCAACATGTTTAAGTGTCCTTGTGCAAGATACCGGATGTGTGTGTGCATATCTAAATCGAGCAGGAAGTGGCACCTTGTGCGGTAGTCGCGGCCACCAGCGTGTGAATGTGTCTGTCAATAGGTGAATGTGACTCTGTAGAGTAAGTGTGCTTTGAGTGGTGCTAAGACTAGATCAGTGCTATACAAGTGCAAGTCTATTTACCATCACAGGTGCCTCAGTGAGATTTCTCGCCTTGACTACTTGATTTTTATACAAGAGGCTGGCCATAGCCCTCCATGACATTATCAAGTATGCTTTATGTGATGTCTTGTTGCATTGAAGAGTTACTGCTGCATGATGTTACACATTTTTTTAGCCTTTTGAAGCCATCAAGAAAAAAACATATTTCTAAAAGCAGCATCGAGGAAGATATCAGAGTTTGTACAGGTTTCTGCAAGAGCTTTATCTCAATCATTGCAAAGTTGCGATTAGCAAGAACATGAGTTCACAAGTAATTTTATTAACTCTACACTAGCGACGATTAGGAAATCAGTAGGTGTTCAGGGTAGGAGATCACTGGAGGAACTCGGTTGACATAGTTGTGTGTCATCTGCATCTTGCTTTTTAGTTCTGAGTAAAGACGAGATGAATGTCAAACAATACACTGCCCTGGAGGACAAGGGAACATAAAAAGATGAATTCTGGATTTCAAATATCAGGGCGACTTTGAAAAGATCAGAAAAATATATAAACATCTGTCACATTTGTGTTGCCATCTGCGGTTAAAGGGTCTGTAAAATGGCCACCGGCCTGTCCCCTCTTTCTGCACTCTCTGTGAATCCCTCTCTTTCCCTGTATTCATTCTCCAGCGGCCCTGTCGCAAGTCTGTCCTCCCTCTCTGCTCTCCAACCTCTCGGCTCTCTCTAATGCCTTCCTCTCATGCTCTTCTCGCTCCAGTGGTCTCCTCTCCCTCTGTCCTCTCTCCATTTCCTGGAGCTACACCAGCCAGTCTGGCTCCCCGTGATTCGTAACTGGTGTGTCCTCCTCTCCGCAATCTGCCCGTCTCTTGCCCCTGTGCTTGTGGTGGAGGAGAAACCGCCGCGGCGTCCTTGGGGGAGTCACACTGGGCCGGAGGATTAATGTGATGTTTAGGTCTAAGCGTATCGTCCATCATCCTGCACTACTTCCAGGATGCAGCAGTAGTTTCTCTTCCCTCTGTTGCCCATCCCTGTGGGTGGGTCCTTTAGCTTCTAAAAAGAAATAAAAAGACATTCTATTATTTTAAGTTACTGTAAAATGTCTTGAGCTGTCACACAACAGCATTGCCAGTAGTTTTCTTTGATTTTTTCCTACTCTCCTTTTACTGTTTGGCTCAATTTTTCCCCCCGGAGGTTTTTCTTTTCATTCACTCTGTATAAATATTAAAGCAGTAAGGTCTATTATAATGAGAGGCAATTTGCTTGTGACCCTTTAGAAGTGATTCAAACTTAAAAGTCCTTTTTGATACATTTTTAATATTTTGCCTGTTTTATGAGCAGTTTAGTTACAGTTAGCTGTTACTGTTGTGTGGACCAGGGGCCCGTTTCACTTAAGTGATTTGTGGGTAATCTCACCTTCTCATGGCTCTTGCACATTATAGATATATTTGAGAAGCCACCAAGCATATCTCAGTGTGTATGAAACTGAACACGGTTTGCTTTTATTGCTAAAAGAGGTGCTGCTGAGGTGATCATTTGTACTTTCACCTTTGGCACAACACAATTAAGCTATGCATGCCATCGAATTATATTATCGTGTCAAAGCATCAAGGCGCACAAACGATCAAGTGACACAGACATAACTGCCAGTATATACAAAATCAGTTGCAGTTACTGTCATTGTTCAGTGTCCATTCAGACTGAAATCAATGTAGGAAAGTGGCTACATGGAGCTTTAATTTTCAGTATATCAGAAAAGAACGTGGAGAGAAATCCCCTATCCACTCTCCGTCTAAATATACGACAGAAATCCTCAGAGTTGTTTAGTCAAGCAAATTACAATAGCACAGAGGCAGTATGTTCACAGTGGCACACTTGGTCACGCATCTCTTCATTTTGTAGAGGAAACTGACCTTTTGTTTGTCAACTCTGATGTTCAGCTGAGTCAGTTCCGCAGCCTTAGCCTCTTGCGACTGTGGAAATGGCAGGGTGTTCTTACACGGCTGGTCGGGTGAGGACGTGTAGCAGCACAGCCTCAGTTTGTCGCAAATGGCACTAAGAACATGGCATCATGTGATATCAGTTATATGTTTTGTAATTCAAATCACAATGTGTTAGTAACTATTGGTCAATACAAGTGAATGAAAACTACAATATTTCCCTCAGAAACGTTATTAACGTTATATTTAAGTATACTTGGGTGAATCTTATTTTTACCAATCAATGATTACATTCACATGCACACTAATATTCCACTATTATTCCAAATATAACTATATTCCAAATTTGATATGGGTCAACAGTATGGACTGTTTGGGTAAGCTTTTTCTGATTTAGACGTGGGACATACTGGTATTATTCAGGTTTTAGGAACATTCTTGAGACATATATATAGCATGCTCAAAATATGCATCTCATTTGGGGGTTTTTACCTCAGTTTTTGTGACAAAGGCCTCTTGTCTGTTTTCAGTAAGCTCTCTGTGTTGTACACAAACCAACTACCCAAGAGTTTGTATGGTAGACATGCATGCTCATAAATGAGGCCAACATTTCTTGGAAGGAGTAACACACCGACTTTTAAACATCACAAAGAGGTTGGATATCAAGAGGTTTTGGATATGTGCGATTACAGTATTCAGTAGGATGTACATCATGAATATGCACAGCTACATGTCAACAGGAAAACTTGCGGAATAGTATAGTAGAGTAGAGTATAGTAGAGTATAGTATTTTACCAAGAAGTGCAAAAAGTGGAATATTTTGTGCATATAAATGTACTGAACTAAAATATGAAAACCAATGAAACATTTGTTTTGACTTCTATGAGCTTGTAGGTAAACCTAAGAAAGAAAAAAAAAAGATTTTTTCTCTCAAACACAACTTACAGTTCATCATCTGCAAGTATCACATAAGGTGCCCCCCCAGCTTTGACAATTGTTCCAGAACTTCAGCTCAAAATCTGTTAAAAATGGCTGGAACTGCAGATTTCGACACACACTGCTCTATAGGCTGTTTTAAGTGGTGGGCGAATTCCCACTAATCTATCCGCAGGAGAAACAGTGAGTTGACAGGGAGTGCATGACACATCGCAGACAGGGGAATACTGTCATCTGACTCCAAGGGCACTGTCCCTTTACCCCCTCACAGTATGTGCACTGGCTGCTTTGGTGAAATGGGAAGTGACAGCTCTGTGATATACAGTCAGCTGTTAACATAACTCACTGCTCCTTTGTCAAAAATGAGACTTCTTTGTCTTGACTTTATGAACAAACATGTAGGTAAAGCATTTCAAATGTGAGTGCAAAAGATAGTTTGACACTTGAATGAGAGGATCGATTTGGTAGATTGTTGGTAAATCTTTGGTATGATATTGCATCTGTCACATAGCCAACAAAGTATTTCACAGAAAACATTTCATTGCAGAATTGACACTTACATTCTGGTTCTTCGTACCAGTTTGGTGTGCTAGAAATATTGATTTTTTTGTTGACATTGCATTTAAGAAGTTATCTCTGTCTCACAAACATCATTTTACATTACAAGCTGCTTCAGTGCTAGCTGGCAACTCTGCATTTGGCATACGCTGGGCACTATTTTCATGCTGGCAGGAAGCCTGTGATATCACAAACATATATTCAGTGCCCTTTTCATAAGGTCCATTTATTTGCTTTTGTGACAAATGAACTAGTTTGCCCCGGGATAGTTGCCATATCTGATGTTTATGCAGATGAGGTGGCACTAAGCAGTTTTTGGATTTGGCATGGAATTATACCTACATAGTCGCTTGCTCAGATGGCCTCTTATCAGTTTTGCGAGTGCGAAGGATTATTTTGTGTCAGATGTCTTGGTGATGAGCTGTCCAAAAGACCAGCTAGGGTTGGGGTGACATGGGTTTTTTGTCACATCCTTAGATCTCATTCCCTACACAATTGGTTTAAGGACTTTTAGTGTTTTATATGTCAAAATGTATATATCAAACTTTTCTGTGTTTCTCTTAGGCTTTTACAAAGTGTGTTTATAATAAAACAAATACCATTAAGAGGTATAAGGAAGAGCTATAGTAGTATTTTTTTGTCTAGGCTGCAACATCTGGTTGTTAAATTAGTTGTTAGCAAAAAATCCATATTTAGGCTGTTTGTCACATTCCCTTTTAGGTTGGTTTTTGTTCTCATATTATATAAAGACAAAAAAAAAAATAAAAAATAACATATGAATTACGTTTCTGCCTCCAGAATGCCAGATGGTTTTGTCCATCTGATCCACTCTTGTGAATGCACTATCTCAAGAATGCCTTGAGGGAATATAATCAAATTTGGCATAAATGTCCACTTGTACTAATCTCCTTGTCAGGTGATTAGGATTTGGTGGTCATAGGTGAAAATTCAAGGTCAGTGTGACCCTGCCTTTTTCATTCTTATGACCGCAGTATCTTAAGAACATCTTGTAGTCTTCATTTTTAAAATGGCACAAACATTCAATTGACTCAACAATGAACTGATTTGAATTTGGTGGTCAAAGGTCAAGGTCAAGGTAACCTTGCATCTGTCTCATTCTCATAAATGCGATGTTTCAAAAACAATTTGACAGAATTTATTCAAATTTGGCACTTGGACTTAAAAATGAACTAATTAGAATTTGGTGGTCGAAGGTCACCGCACAAAACATGTTTTTACGCATGACCCAGGAATTGATACGCTCATGATGACAAAATTTGTCTAATAAGATAAAATGATTAAGTGATAAATTTCATATCCAATAGGACAACGGTCAGTTTCACCATGACATCATAATGTTGTACAAATACACTTTTCTGCCCTTCATTCGACATCATAACTCAGGTCCAGAACGGGAGCCATTTGGACAGATAATAAACTGGGGACTAATCTTGGGTGTCAGCCTTGAAACTATGCTGATTTTATAGATCTTTTGTGCTGCTGGTTTAAAGATGTGTTTTCTTCCCATAAAAATAACATAGAGCAAACCAACCCTGTAGAGTGTGACGACCAACTCCATGATTGGGATGGTTGTTACAAGTGTACAAGGCATATTTTACAGTCCAAATCTTTTGAACAGAATAAGCTGAAGAGGTGTAAGGGCACTCTATTCCTGACACTTTTGGCTTTGATTCCACATCAAAAGAAAATCTACTAAGGATACATTTCGATTTCGAGGGATTCAAATAAAAGTAAAAAGTGTGACGACCAACCTCATTCTCCCCCATACAAATGTATTTTTTCTTATATAAACCTAGCACTGTAAAGTCAATCCCCATATCATCAACTACAAGATATACCCAGATAAATTATTTCCTAAAAAAAGGAGAAAAATCCAAAATGAATGTACCGGAAGAATTCAGTCAAAAGCAGTTAACATTTGCAATCATGCAGGAACAATTTAATTTCATTTACCTAAGTGAGTTGGTTTTGCTTTATTGCATGCAACTATGGGAGAAGGAAATCACGCTTCTATAGATTATTGTGTCGAGGGTATCTTTATGGGCTTCACACAACAGATATCAAGCATGTAATTCATGTGTACAGTTTGTTGAATAATGCTTGTTATTGCTCCATATAATTATATTAAAATAGACTCATTTTTTACTTGTCTTCATGTATACAGAGCAGTCAGAGTATATTAGGAGAGTGACACATTTCTTGTAGTAATGTCTTGCGGCACAGAAACACATCAATCCAGTCACTCTCTAAACTGTGTATCCTGTCCAGGCTCGCAGGGGGCTGGAGTCTTTCCCAGCGCACGGGTTCACCCTTGACAGGTCGCCAGTCTGTCACAGGGCTAACACATGTAGACAGGCAAACACATTAACACTTGTGGCTAAATTAGAGAGACCAAATCACTTAACTTGCATGTCCTTGGACTGTGTGAGTAAATCGGAGCACCTGAAGGAAACCCAAACTTAACAGAGAGAACTCCATATAGAAAGGACCCAGTCTGCCAACCAATGACTTTCTTAGTGTAAGGGGACAGAGCCACCTTGCTGCCTAAATGCAATCATTAAAAAAAACCAACAGATTAGAACTGCTTGATTTGAGCTGTTTTCACTAGCTCCAGTGCCCTGCACTTATGCATTGTAAAGCAACAACCCCGTGTCCTAAAAATTAGGTCTGTATGTTACTAAACTGCTTTGTAATTATGTTGTTCTGAAAATGGAGTCTCTGCCTGGGTTATGTTCTGCATCATACGTGCCTTCAGGTAATGAAACATTACAGTCAGCCTCAGGAGAAGGTGGTTTGGGAGGATAGTCGGCGTACGAAGTGCAGAAATTGACGGCAGAGCTAAGGGTTTGCATCCAGACTCAAACTTTGTCAAAAGTGAAAGAAAGGTCCTCATTTTGGCTCATCTGTGTTTTTTTTTTTTTATTATTATTATTATTTTGCATCTCCGGAGGTTTTTGCGGGTCCATGACTGCAGTGCAGGTGGAACTCTTATTTCCAGTTTTTCCAGCAGCAGTTTGTGAAGTTTGATAATTAATACGTCAATCAAGTCAGAGCTGATCAGATCAGACTGATGGAGGAGAGGAGTAACTGCTGCGCAGGCAAGTAAATGGAAACTTTTAAACGCATCTCAGTTAGCGATTAAGTTTCACATTCTTTGTGCCTGACGTTCTGCTGCTCCGACTGTGCCCAGAGTACACTCTGTGCTCCAACATTGTGATGCAGTGCATAACCAAATAGTATATACTTTCCAATAGCACTCCAACTCCCAAAATATGAAATCAGCTTGAAGTGGCAGCTGTTTTAATTGCGGTGGGCTGCCAGAAATAAATGAATGCGTGGGAGACCCTACATAATGCTGCTGTCATAATGTCGTTGCCTATTTTGGCAGAAAACAACTGAAATCAATTGTTAGTGAACAATTTGCTAATTTGTTTGGTATCAGTGTTTTTGCAACCTGCTAGATGCATTAATTAGCAGCATTCCCTCATCCTGTTATACGAGAGGGTAATTTGTCCGGCATTACATTTCCCTCAAAATGTATTTGTTGTAAAAATGCATATTATAAACACAATTTCCGGGAGACTAGGTTGACTGCTTAGGTGAAATAATACTTTATTTGTATGTTTAGAATTTATAGAGACTGTCCTCATTTAAAAAAAATGTATTTGTCAGTTGTTCAAATGCTTAAAACAACACTGTCAGTAGGAAAGCTGGAAGAAGCTGGATGTTGTTACTTAGCAAGGAAGGCATACAAAGTATGACCTTCCACTCCCTATAGACAGTGTTGGCGTTTTTCAACCTTGAGTTGAGACTACTTATTGGTGTGTGTGTTTTTTTATTGGCGGCTGTGTGTGTACACTTTTGCAGAACACACAGTCACGCATGCACACGTGCGGACCACCACCACATTTTATAAAGAGGACCGTGGTTACAGTTACATTTGAAGATAGAAATTAATTAGCAGAATGTGTCTAACAGTAATTGGATGACATTTTTTGAAGTAATTATTAGTGCACTGCATTCAAGGTGTGTAATCAGTTTTTTAAAAGAACTACTAAGTATGTAGGTATGTCTATCTATTTAGCCACTCTCGGGTGAGGGTACACACACACATAGTCACACAACTTTCCGCCACTCCAACTTTTGCATGAATAACACCTAGCTCGTCTTGCAGAAGCCCATCTGGCAGCTTCGAAGCCAAGTGACCCTCTCAATATGGAACAGGTCAGCGCTTTTGTGATTACTGCCATTAGTTCTTGCAACACCAATTTGAAGTCTTTTCATCATCTGAAGCAGAAAATAAAAATTGGGGGAACTACATGAGCGTATGAGAGTTAAAGGGAATAGGGAATGAAAGTGGAACATTACAGAAAGGTTAAATAAAAGAGGAGAGGCAAAGAGAGGCGAGGGAAAGTGAGTGAAAATTCAGTGACACAAAGCTTGAAAACAACTGCCTGAGTGGTTGGGTGTGGCGTGTGAAGTATGGGAAAATGAATGGCAGCATGCGCCATGTTCATAAGTGCAGAGTGACAGAGCTAATTATAGCCATCAGGATGTTCTTGTGTTCAAAAGGAGACGACAAAGCCAAGCAAAGGGAGAAAATACTCAGCAGGTGGAAACAGCTGTGCAGAAATCCCTGGGGGACAGCGAGCTTATTCGTTAGCACGCGTGACTCTTCTAATTAGTTGATTTTAAAAAATATATATATCCATAAGAATGGTAATGCTGTGTCCTTGTCACTTGTAAGGTTCAAAAACTTTCATTATTCTACCTTTCTCAAACTGCACCTCTGCTTCAATAAACTTTACTTTCTTAAAGCAGTTCCACCCACCTCTTATCCCCTCCCTTACCACATCACTATTTCATTGCAGCTGTTCTCCTTTTCCACCATGTGGCATGCACTACTTAACCACTGTCACTAAGCACATGACGTCTCTTAAATAGGGTCAAGCGTCTGCCAAAAATCCAAGGTGACAGGCATTCAGTGATTCCAACTCCTCTTTTTTTTCAAACGTTTCCATCCATTTTCCACCTCCAGCTAATGCGGTATAAGGTGAATAACTGATCAGACTGAAAAATTACAATTTAATAGGGAGAGCACAGTTACTTAAAGCTGCACAAAGGTACTGTTTGGCAGTTCACAAGAGGTTGTTAGACAAGTGTTGAATGAATCTTTTCAAGAGGGTTCATTAAGTCCACTCATGTCTTGGTAGGAGAACATTTTAATGAGAGTAAAAGAAATATTATATTTTGGCATGTCTTTTGTATTCAAAGTGTAATTAAAGGTCAGCAAAATTGTGAGCAGTAAGAGAAACATCAATGCAACTTTCAGTCACGAATCCATGAAGAAAGGGGGGGTGGGGTGGGGGGCGCTGGAACTATGGTAGGAAAAAGAGAAGAATCAGGGAATGAGTGGAGCGTGTGACAGATTAAATAGGTCGCTCAATTGTTTGTGGCAAAACGCAAGCTCAGCCGATGCATCCCTGGAGCGACGACCAGGACCTGGCAATATCCAAACAGAAGACTTTGCATTATTTCTCCTTGTAAAGTCCTTTATTGAATAGGAGATTTTGTTAGAATAAGTGTAAAATGAGATTTAATTTTAACATTAAAACTCTGTTTGGTGTTGCATGCTAAAAAGGTCAGGAAAATGATGATACATGGTGAGATCAGTGCGATATGTCAAAACCAGATCATCGAGTTCAACATTTCTTCACACAGACAGTCAGCGTTGGTTTAATCAGGAAGGGAGCAATGTAATTTACATTATTTTATGAATGAAGTGAGTCTTGAACCTTGAACTCTAAACATATTGAACAAATCTGCATCAGCAAAACTTGATTCCATTCATCTCCAATTTCATAGTGGGACTTACAGAAAGCTTGGCAGTGTACTGATTGTTGTCTGTTAGGTGAAGTGATTCCTAGTTAACTTTTTTTGGTAATAAGGGTCCTTAAATTGATGCACGATTAGGTCACGGACCCATAACTGGTAAGATTTCACTTCAGGTTCCTCCATCTGAAAAGATTGTGGTTGTTAATTTGACTAAGAACAGCAGAGGGTCAAAGCCATGATCGACATAGTCAATAATGACTGATGCACATTGGGCTCACTGCTATTGTGAATTAAATTGTGAAAATAAACTACTTCCCATTTTCTGGGGACCTTTTGAAACTCCCTCAAGCAAATCTGCCAGTCCCAGTTTGGGGAAGAACTGACCTGCCCTACTCTCTCTATGAGTGGCGAGTACTTGTTGCCTTCGTTGGTTGGATTGGTTAGATTTAGACAAGAGTGGGATTGTGTAGGGTTAGAGTAATAATGTCAGGGTAAGCCAATCAGAGGCAGAGTAAGGCAGGCATCCCTTCACCTTTCTAGGATTTACAAATTCCTCTCCATCAAGGACTGCTGGGGGTCAATGAACCCCTGGTTGAAAACAACTGAGCAAAACCATGTGAGATGATGAGAGGAGGTGCTTTCCCTACAACATCCAAGAATTATTTTACTTCAGATACAGATTGGGCAACATTTTTTTGTAACTACATTTTAATAATTATTTTGTTGCCCTTGCTGTAATAAATAATACTATGAACCCAATGTGACAGTACCAAGAGACCCAGGATATTTGGATTTGATTGTCTTTGTTCTTCTTGGTAATTTCTGCTGTAGGACTTGAGACACTGAATTAACTGCAAATGCTGCTAATTTTGCAGGCCTACAATAGCATTACAAATGCAGATATGCAGAAATGTTGGAACATATTACCATAGAAAGTGACTCCTAGAGAAGATGTAATGGACTATTCCCTTGTAGGATTGTATGCCAGTTAATTACACTGTATGGAGAAAAAAAATTCTAACTCCAGGTCTCCATCCCCCATCAATTGATTTTTCTTTCGTTCCATTGCACAGAGAAGAAATGCCCACTCCATCTCAATTGTCAGAGGCAGCAGGATCCACTTATAGGTTCTTCTCAGGTAATTGCAATGCAAATGAGGTTCTCCAAAGACAAATTAGCCACCCTGAAAGAGAGGCCATGTCCTCAGTTGGCTGTCTGTCTGGTGGTGGCTAGTCCAGTGAAAGGTAAAGAAAAAATAAAAGTCCCCACTTTGATTAATAAAACATGACTGAGAAATCCTGATGATCTGCAAGGGAGACAGCTTTGATCTGAATCTAACTGTAGAGAAACACTAGTGGTCTGTGCTCAAATTTTGAAATGACATGCTGCAAACAATGGTCAAGGCAGAACTCTGTCTCACATATGAGGAGAATAATAATAGACTGCGGCAAAGGGGTTTGCCAGTTATTGTTATTTGAAAGACTTTTGGTAACATGTTTGTATCCGTTTTGGATTTAATCGTCAAGATAATAGTCAGTTTCTTGTATTGAAAGTGGCCCACGTAGTCTAATAATCACATTTAATCAAGCCCTCGGGAACAGCACCAGGCTTTGAAGCCAATTTTACATATAGGCCAAATGTGGACTCCCATACAACTCCCATATGATATCATGGGGGCCAAAGAGACTTTTTGCCATAGACTTGTTGTGAAAGAGACACCTGTAAATCAGTGGATAATATTTTTTGAGCCTTAAAACTAGGGGTTGGGGGGAACATTGATACAGCATAGTATCACAGTAGGTGTGGCAGTGTTGAATCAATACATGAACACCAAATATCAATATTTTATCATATACTGTAAATTAATCATGTTTCAACCAAATATTGAACTCTTGGTAACCTAATAGAATAACAAAATCAATTGCTTTCTGAGCCCACCAGAAAAATGTGCTGCAATCAAAATGCCTTAAGTAAGATTAACAGACTGAAATTTTATCTTATCAGATAAAATTTTCACAAGGTTTTTCCTTTATTTGCAGTTGATAAAACACAATAGATTGCAATATATCACAATATATGTTATTGCAATACTCAGTATATCGCAATTGCAATAATATTGTAGTATGACCTACGTATCATGATAATATCGTAATACTCCCAACCCCCGGGAAGTGATACATTTCACAATCAGAAACTGATTCTTTAAGTCCAATTACATTTGGAAAGTTTGGAAAAGCTGCAGGATCAAGTCATTGTATTCATATTCAAGTTAGCAGAGAACTGAACCAGAAGTTAACTCCTCAGCCGGTGCAAGTTAGCTGTGTTTCTGCTGAAAGTTTGTGGTACGTTTGCTTTTTCCCGTGATCTACGATGCAGAAAATCGGGGAACTTTCCTACTAGAAATCAAGCATTTACAGCCCATGTGCCACTGAGCAACTTTTAAAGGAATGAAGTGGGCCTTGCCTCTAGCGCTGTATCAAGTTAACTTTATAAATCCATGCATTTAATCCCTTAAATTTACTGTACACAACAGTCAGAGCATTGCCTTAATATAGCAGCAAACAACTACTGCAGTGGAGTAATGGAATCATGACCAGGGAATGAGGTTATGCTAACTCTGTATATGTTGCAATCGGAGGTTCTCTGTTATTGTAGTAGACCGTCCAGCAAATGCATTTTAGTGCAGTGAGTTAATGTGTTTATCCAACTGACTAGCTAATTGCCACCGCTCCCCATTGATGTTACCTCTCCACTCATCGCACTCCACTCACCATCGGCTCTGTCAGCACTGCTGCACCGTTAGCTGCTCGCTGCTAGCTGCAGGCTCAGCTACCTCCATCTTAAGAGCCATTTGCAAACAAATCAGACGGCAAACCTGAATCAGACTGAATCACACTGGTGGAGTCTGAATGTTGTACACAGCTCCTTTTATCTCTGAGTTCAACATTTCTCTTTTCCCCTAAATAAACACGTTTTTTGTTGCATGTATATACATTTCAGAGAGCATGGTATTATTTGCCTGGTTGAGTGTTGATGGGCTTAAACACGTGCAGTTTCTCCTCTTTGAGAACAGACTCAGTTACAATGCACATCCTCTTAGCCCTGGAAATAAGTAGTCTCATTTAGTCTGTTAACATTAGAGTCATGTAGGGTCTCCAACTGGGATAACACAGAGTGAAATCATTCATGTTAATTTGTGCATACACAAGGTGCAACTGTGCGAGAAGCCATGCATTTTAATGAAGCTGACACTGAACTCTTGGGTGGCAGTGTGTTCAAGTGTGGAAAATATGTTGGTTCGAGCGTCTTTGGCACTAAAGCCTTACTTGGCCCTGTGAAGGGTACACAAATTGTAGAGCATGTCTGGAGAGAATTAATGTGTGCACTGTCTTATTGCAACTCAATTTAATACTGCAGTGATTAATGAAGTCCTAATTAGCAATAACTTACCACTACCCTTTGCATGTGTGCTATGCATCTGCCAAGACAATACAAACTGATGCTAGTTTTTCATGTTTTCAGACATAGGCCTGTAGATATGTTTATACAACAGTGTAAGATGCCTTGGGAATTTTTAAACCTTTGACTTTTGACTACCTCACGAAAGGCTGATGTTGCTTTATCTGATGATTTGTGGCATTGGTCCACGAAATCGTCCCGTATTTCTATAGCTCATTAACACTAAACTGATGAAGTATAAGGCAATTAACTAAAGGTCACGCCTGTCAGTTCCAAGAACCTCGCACAAAATGTATGGCACCAAGCCAAAAACTTCAGAAAAATCAATGTGGCAAGGTCCCGCAGGGATTTGCTGGTGACAAAATGGATTACATACAGTATTCAAAAGATTTTTGTGGTTGGGGTCACAGAAGAGCTTGAGAAACCCTGAACTATAAGGACTTGGAAAAAGCTGTAGCATTAGTTAAACAATTTCTCTTTTGTATGTCTGCTATACAGATTTCAGAGTAAAATACAGAAAACATATTTTAATAGGCATACCAAGATCACAGATGGTCATTCTATGAATATTTTTTTGTAGTCAGTGAACTGCTGCTATAATGATTACCATGTTTGGAATGCAGCCTTTAAATGTCTGTGTTTGTTGTTATGTAACGAAATGTATATAAGCTGATGTAGTCACTGAGAGGTGGAGGGGATGTTGCATAGTATGACATCTAGGCGAGACGGCTGCCAAGCCGCTGACCACTGTTCGACCCAGCAACTATCCGTTGTTCATTAACAAGACATGAGGGCATTTCCAGTGGTGTTTAGTGGCCGAAAATGTGAGTGCTTTAAGTTTTTTTTAGCCAGTTGTTGCTGCATTTCCAGCAGCGTTTCTGCCCCTTTACATGTTTTTTTGTGCGTCTGTTTTCTCCTTTGCTCTCAACAGACAGGAGTCATAATTCAAACAGCATAAACGTATGTCGTTGTTTGCACATTTGTTGAAAACATGAGTGAATTTTCTATGAAAATCAGCAGCACAGAGAGGACAAACAGCAAGTCAAACAACAAACTTGATAGGGCATGACATTATCAAGTTTAAAGTACTAGCAGAGCTAACTGTATTGTAAATTAGCATTTGCATTCGATCAGAAGATTCCAGTACATTCCTAGATACCCATCTATGACCTGTTCAAAGTGAAATGAGATACGTGTGCAGGATCATTAATCAAAGCCTGCATCAGCCCACACGTTTCCCATGGAATCCTCCATGAATGCAGTTTCTGTCTGAGCTGGTCAGAAGGTCTTTTTGTTTTGACCCGTGATAATGATGTACCCACTGCTGGGCCAGATAGTGTCTGAAAATGCTGAAACACACTTGTTAGTTGCATCATGCCTCCAAGTTTTATCTAAACTCCAGGAGTTTCTGTGGGGCCAATCTATCCTCCCTTTCCCGAAATCATTGAGGAGACCAATTACAATGCTGTGTTGTTGTTTTTATTTCTTTACAGCCATTCAAATGCAATAAATGAATGGTCGTTCTATAATGTTTTGGCAACATTCTTGAAAAAAAAACATGTTCAGCATCATTAATTATTTGCCTTTTAGACCCATAGTGGATTGATTTCGGTACAACGCAATTGGATTATGCTGCACACACTGTTTAAAGACATTTTCCAGTAATTTCTATTGTTTTTGTCTATGTGGTCTCCAGCTAGTTTAGAGCAGACACAGAGCTGCACATACTTACCTCCTTTATTTTAGATGGAAACACTTCCAATGTATGACTTTTAGTTTGAACTATTTCTTTATCAGTCACTCATAGAAAGTACATTTCTTTTGACATTACTTCAAACTTCAGATTTAAAAAAAAACAACGTTAAATCCCAGCCTATAATAACAGTATTATTCTCCCTGTCCTCTAATTCACCCTGCAGGAATGTGTGTAATGCAACATAGAACATTTGAACAGGGAGAAGGTGCTTGTAACTAAAAACATTTTCAATTTGAAAGACTTATGCATTTCAGAGGAAAAGTTATGTGCTGTAGCCTGCAAACACGGAATGATTCATTCGGTTCACAAGGTTCATTGTGGAGTACTTGCAGATGGCCGTAGAAAATAAATGAGATTTTCAAAGTATGTGTAGGTGGAATATTTCTGTGTAGCTGTGCTCTGCCATAAACACAATTATATGTCTAACCCCTGACAGCAGGTTGAGAGACAGAGATAGCAATAGTGTTTGCATATATCCTTTTCTACTCTGACATCTAGTGTGTATGTGTGTGTGTGTGTGTGTGTGTGTGTGTGTGTGTGTGCGTGACTAAATAAATGAGTATGTGGTTACAGTAGAAGAAACCTGCCAACTGTTAAATATTTTCATAAGTATATCCGGAGCAGCAATGAGACAAAATGCAAAGTTTGAAAGGATTCACTAATCTTATCTAACAGACAGTTGGAGCAACACACAAGGAAAGACACACTGTTTGTGTTGGCATTGATTGTTGCCCATTAAGCCCGAGGATGCACCGGCTCTGCTGAGGAACTAATTATGGTGGATGGCATCCAAGATGAACCGAAGCACATCCCTGGACTGAAACACCAAGTGTTTGTGCAATGATGTCCCTTGATAGAGGAAAAAAAACTACTACAAACTACAACAAACAAAGAACAAATAGTAGAAATAAATTACAGTTTTAATAAAATAGGTGACATCAGTGTCTTCTACAGTCATGAGACTGGCAGCAGTAGTACAAAATGCCAAAACTCAACTGTGCTGATTTATTAGTACAAATGAATGTTATGTTTATCAGACACAGTGGGCACATTTGTTTCTTTTTGTAATTTTTTATGATTATTGTTTCAATTAGTCAAGATTAAAGGGACAATTAATCCCTAAGTCACAATATACATATTTTCCTCTTAACTCTATTAATCAGTCTAGATTGTTTTGGTGTGAGTTGCAGAGTGTTGGAGGTATCGGATGTAGAGATGTCTGCCTTCTCTCCAGTATACTGGAACTAGATGGTGCTTAGCATGGGGGGCTCAAAGCACCACTAAAAAAAAAGAACACAGCGATGTCTGTTACCCGGTTTCTCAAGATAATCCCTAGATCTTGTTGTGAGTAGTTTCATGTTCTACTGAGCTACATCCGCCACCAGTATCACCGTGCTGAAGACGTGCATCCACTTGATGGGCGAGAGGCCTGTATTTGTGAGCAAAACATTGTTCAACCCAACAAATACCAGTTGTTCATTGGCAAGATATCGAGGCATTTCCAGCAGCATTCAGTGGCCCCAAAAGTGGGAATTTTTAGGACACATCAGGCCATTTCCAGCATTTTTTTTGCTTCTAAACGTGCCATTTCAAGCCAAATCATTATCTTTTTTTATCATAACTAAGTGATTTTCTGCCTTAACGTAACCAAAATAACCAGTGTTGTTGATTTTTTTAAAGTTATGCCAAAAGTGGTTCAATAAGGTGATTCTAAAGATGCTAGTAGGTGTAGCAGGAGCCTTGTAATGCTAATAACCAATAATTATGCCTGTTTTTGATAGTGATATCATTCAAAAAATTGTGATGCAGTGGTTAGTCAACTATGTCAATTTGCAGAAGAAAGCGTGCATCTACTCATGGAGAAGAGACTCGTGTTCAGCACAGTGTGAGACGTGAACATAAACGCACTTTAGATAGATAAACAGCACCACAGATAAGAGGAAAAAAAATATACTTACGTTTGATTGTGTCGTGAACTGTCCTTTTAATATGTCCCTGAAAAGATCAACCTAAACAAGAACTGTCTCCATAGATCTCATAATTTCGAATTTCCTTTCAAGTGGAATGGTTTGCCTAAAACTTTTCAAATTATCAAAGAAAACAACCATTTTTTCCTTCACTCATATGTAGTAAGCAAAACCAGGTTTGCCTCATTCAGCATTAGCCTCCACAGCTAATGGCTTTCATGCCTCACTGTCAGAGAAGCCGGGCAAGTATGACCAGTGCAGGTGACCGTCTGAGGTCCACGGGGATTAACCACCTGTGAGGGTGTGACTTTACAGAAAGAGGAAAACATCCAGTCATGAACAGGTGGCTCTTCCTGTAGGCAGTTTCAGCAGGGCAGAAATAAGTGATTTTATCAGCTGGACTGCAGGGAGGAGACTTTTTGTATTGCAGGCATTCTGGGATTTTTTTTCTTACTAATAGCACAACACGCAGCATCTGCTACATCCATTTAGCAGTGCACTGTTAATTATGACTATGTGGTGTAGTCATTATTTTATCTCATTACAAATGGAAGATCTTTTTAAGACAAATGAAACTCAATTTTAACAATGTAAATTAAAGTGAACTGATGTCGTATGTTAATTAAAGGTACCCAGAGGAGTTTTCATTATAATCAAACACATGTTGGTGCGTTTTAGATGGACATTTAAATTTTTTTTTTTTATTACCTACATTATTTGAATCAGTTTGCACTTCTATTCTTCTTTAAATTGGCACATTGCTATCTTGAATAGCAAAAAACAGAGCTTTGCCCAGTGCTATGTGTTTTATGCCACTGTGCATCGCAACATAATTGAATCAGTCGGTTAAAAGTGATTAATTGCATTTACTCAATATACTACTCAAATGTAAGCTAAAAAATGAATGTATGTCCTGGTTTGTTCATGGATGTATGTGTGCATGTGTGTTAGGTTAATGAGAAAAATAATTTGCAAAGAGAGTTATCTGTGACTCTCATCTTAATTTATTTAATTGCCTCTCTGGTTATTAAAAATGTGTTTTCAGACTGTATGATTTATAGTCAGATGGTAGGGCAGGAAATGGTAAATTCATTGCCGTGTGTTGCACCAGCTAAGGCGCCACCTGCTCAACAGCATGTCCAAGGGGAATCACTGCAATCTATTACAAGCTCTCTCTAGAGCACAGCTTGTTTTGTCGCCCCATGCCCGGTGGGTAATTTGGAACCCAGCCCACTGTTTTCTAAAACACCCAGGATAGCCTTATACAACAAAATATTTCAAATGCAAAATCATACTTTATTTTGTTAGGTGAGTAAAGTAGAGGTACCAGAATGTGCTTTGCTTCACAGAAAGATGCATATTGGCAGGACATACAAGGTTATGTGGGAGAAACAATATTGTCACAATAGCATCTAAACAAAGTGGCCGGCCTCTTTTAACTGTGTAGTAGGACAGTGGTGACTTACAGTAGTATGTGCTTGTGATTAAGGGCTGCAGATCCAATCAGCCACACTGACGATATTTTTCATATGTATGTTACACTTACTGCTGAGTTTAAAGGAGCAGTGTGTAAGATTTTGAGGGATTTAGTGGCATATGGCAGTTAGGATTGCAAATTGTGTGCTCACTTTTCTCCTGATCCAAACCTTGAGGAAGGTTTTACCAGGATCCGGATTATCCGCAGAGGTCATCACTCCCCTCAAAAACAAACCAACCTGCTGATTTCGACTGGTGAAAATGTTGAATAAAGCAGTTTCATGTAGAAAATCTGTCTTTTCCAATTACGCAAATGTGGTTGGCCCTATCATAAATTTGTCAATTCTGGGCTATTGCAGAGACTTTGCTGTGCAACTAAGCCCCTAGGAACAATGCTGGGCTTTGAAGCCGATTTTATATAGTGGCCAAAAGTGAAATTACATCGAAATTAAATTTTTTTAACGTCACAACCTCTGCAAAATAGTTAATCCAACCAGGGACACTAGTTGCATTATGTCTCCAACATTTGTATGTCCTTCTTGGATTGTTTTTTTAATGAGTGCTTAACTTTGACACAAATGCACACAAAAAAATCAAGCACTTCAAAGATACATACATCTGTTTACTGCATCCAATTCTCAGAAGACACAATTACGACTTATCCCACATTTTTTTACCCTGATCTGTTTGCATTGACATGTTCCATACACAAGTCCATACAAACACAAGAAAATGTCTTACTTTACTTCAGCTAGTCTCATTATTCTCCTTCCACACTTATTTTTTGACCCTTTGACCTCCTACATTTTTGTGACTATAGACTTGGTAAAAATGTAACTCAAGCAAGACGCTCTATTTTTCGAAGCACTCTGCCTTATTGTTTAAATATAATGCCGTTTATTCACTAATGGGAGGGATGTATTGGACACAACCGACCAGCAGGTGTTGATATTACTTCATAAATGTCAGTCAAAAACATCCAGGCGTGTAAAGAGAGAGAGAGAAAACAGCCCTCTCTCCTTTCTGTCCATCTGTATTCCTTTCCCACATGCCGGACACTGACACTTCTTTCCTGGACTGATGGATCTGTGTGTGTCAACATAGCAGTAGAGAGTTGCAAAGACAAAGTCGGCTGTCATGTTGACCAGTTATTTTCTTTATGTGGAATGATTCAGTCCCCCTGACAGTGTTGTCACATGACATTTTACTGGACCAATACATGAAAAGCCAAACAATCCCATTTTGTGCCACCAGCTTTTCATCAACCAAATTAATTTTAACATAATACAACACATCAGACTATATTAATTCCAACTGTATGTTTGTTTCTCTTCATCAGACTAACATCAAACTAATTTACACCTTTAACATAGTTACGGAGACGACCGCTATTCATCCTTCTCCGCAGGGCTCATTATCTTTATCCTGCTATTGTCCTAGCTTTGATATTTGTTTACACACGACATCTATTACTCAATCGCATCATTAGGCAGTAAGGTGAACTGATCATTTGCAAGAGCACAGAACACAGAGGTGATGCCAGCGACGATCGTCATCTTGAGAGAGGGGAAAGTGGTTTTAACTCAGTGTTTATGCAAAGCATATGCACACATACGAGTCAAGTGTTATTTGGGCATCAGTGCAGTTTTTAGCCTCTTTAGATAAAGTGCCCTTGAAGCCTACATAAGCAATGTTCTTGCATTTGTCTATCCACGCCGTCCCACTCTGCATTGCTCTCCACTAACAACTTTAGGCTAGCATTAGTTTCTGTCATGACATATGTTTGCGGAGTTTGTACCTTCAAACACAGGCAACATTTTAGTGCTGGTTTTGGAGTGCTGATGTGTCAAGTCAGTGGCAGTCACACAGCTGAGAGCAATCATGGGAGACACTTGCGAGCCAGCAAAAACACTCTTATATGAGCTTTTATCTTAGTGATCAGCACCAGCCTGGTCTTATCTCAACTGAGCTAGTACTGATACTTGGTCAGTGGCCCTTGGCATCAGATATCAACACACTGAGGCAACCTTTAGCCGCAGTAAGGGATTCATTGTGCAGCAGCATGTTTAGGCAAGCAAGAAAGTCTGCTTCAGGGCAGGAGGGCAGGTGGATGGGTCAAACAGACTCCAGACTTTCACCAAAGAGACCTCTGTTTGTTTCCTGTGTGAAACCAAAAGTCAATTTAGTTATTGAAAAAACAATGTAGTATTGGATTCAATTTGGTCAATTATTTGTATTCATTTAAAATGTGCTCCAATCATCTCTAGCTTGTGCACTGTAATTTTGTCCTTTTTTTATCTTGTTACATTGATAGCTTCTGCTATATAACTCCATTTTTTCTGGATGGTTCTGGTAATCCATGATTTCTGGTTATGGATTGATTCATAGGTCCACACATCCTGATCTCAACAAGACCGCCAAAGGGTCGCTTTTCCCGAACAAGGGCAGCAGTTATCCACAACAGGACCAGAACAGTAGCTCACAATTCCACAGACACACCACTTCATAGTTTGCTTGTGCAGCAGTGACGCTAGTGACGTATGTCGCAAGTTACATTACATAAGTAACAAACATACCTATTTTGAACCGAACCATGATGTTCTTTTCTAATCTAACCACATACTTTTTTCCCTAAACCTAAGGAAGTAAACCTAAAAACAAAGTGCCTCACCAAAGTTTTTGAAAATAGACTGTATGCATTTAACGAGTGAAAACTGTATATTTCCTATGAATTTGGAAGTTTAAAAAAGACAAGCGTATATTGACAGATGTTATTGACGCTCGAGGTGTACCTAGAGCGTCAAAGTTTGACTTGTATGGCCCCTGACCAAGCGTTGGTATTGAACGAGTTGGGAGTGACAATGTGTTGCGAGAATGTGTGGTCAGCAGCTTCTCTGCCCCATCGTCACATCGTGGTAGAAACTCTACGGTCCACATTAGTATTAGAGCAGCCTGTACTTATACTGACCCATCAGCACTAAAGGCAGACTATGCATCAAAGGTACAGCTTTCACAACAGGTTGAGGCAGAGTAACCAGATAAAATGTTTTGATATACCAGTAGTCACTTTCAGCTTTGCTGTTGAAAACTTCATATGTACTTTTGAGTGAACTTCGGATGGACTACAGAGGGCAAAGCAGCTTTGTTATTCAGAAAGCAAAAGGAGAAAAAAATATATATCGTAAAAGCATCAATGTTGTGTCTGTATTTGACAAATAAAGACAGCTAAAAAAACTTTCCATGAAAGGTTTTTTAAAGAACGAAGCATGGGCTGATTTTCTTCCTGAACAAAGTTTTATTCAACAACGGGCAGCTGCTGGCAAGATTCCACCAAAAAATGATTGTGCATCTGTTGGGTAGAATCCAACAAAAAGTGCTTGTGCCCTTGTTGACGAGAAGTTGTCAGGAAATAGGTTTTGTTTGGTAAAGTTTCTACTTTTCTCCAAGTAGGAGAGTATTTATTGTCTGCTCTAGGATTTTAGTTTTTTAACTAAAGAGCCATGTGTCTGGGTACAAGATATGCACTCCGTTCCTCTCAGCCATATGGACAGCTCTTACAGCAGAATGAACAGTATGACACTAGAAGGGCACTTGGAGGGCACAGACCTCCGCCAAGGCCAAATGCCCTGTTTCCCAATGTTAATGAAAGTGAAAAATAATTTGTGTATCCGCCCCATGATTTAGATCCACTCCAAAATTTAATGGATTCTTCCTTGGCTTGTGCTACACCCTTCCACCAAGTTCCATGATAAACGGGCCAGTTTTTCAATAATCCTGCTGACAGCCAAACAACCCAAACTGAAAACATAACCTCCTTGGCAGAAGTAACCATCAGGTAGATGTCTTGCCTGTGTGGTCATAAAAGTATGGGAAGAAAATCAATGAGTCAGACACAGACCAATTACAGGAAAAGCCTGCTTTATTACAGGGGAAATATGATGAATGCAGGTGCTTTCATACAGACCATGAAGGGTTACTGGATGGTTTAACTTGATGAGTATAAAAATAATGTGAACCATTTAGGCATGGCATTTGCAAGCGCCATATGTTAGACAGCACCATCAAAACACCAAATAAAAGAATGTCTTATGGATGAATGGCGTTCTGTCCCTTTGAGATTTATATAAATGCTAAGGGGCATTATAGCTGTTCTGGTTCTTGACTACACCTGCAATCGGCTTACCAATGGCCATCATGGCAGAGCAGCTGTTTTTCATGCTCTGCCAATGTCACTGTTGGCCTGTTGGTCCACCAGTTTGGTCCAGACGGAACCAAACAAGTCGATTCTGTACAGTCATAGTCCTCATGGTGTTTTGCCTACTGACTTAAATGATCCTCAGAATTTTCCGCAGGCACCACCATGATGTTGACATTTTTGTATTTTGGAGAAATTTCTCAAAAAGCTATCAAAGCGATTCTCATGGAATTTTGTTTTGACATTTATAATTTCAAAATATTGTATCCTAATGACTTAAATGAACTAGATTGTTCTTTAGAGCCATAATGATAATATTGACTATTGAGGCTTGGTGTTAAATGCCTCAACAAACACTGGAAGGAATGATTTGGGATTTGATGCACCCATTTATGTCCTTCACTTGATGAATTGTAATAATTTTGTTCAAAATTTTGATTTTGTGCAATATTCTATTGAAAGTAAACAGCCTGCGTGAAAAACAAAAGCATTAGCCTCAAAATGTATCCAGAGTACCAAAAGTAAACATGCTCATTGTGCAGCATCGTCCATTTCAAAATAACATATAATTGGAATATTGTTATCAATACATGAATGTGTGAGCATCCTTTAGGGTTGAGCGATTTTGATAGTATATACCATTCAACGATAGAAATGTGTCCATCGGTAGAGATTAGGCTATACCCTTTCTACCATGATAGCTGTTTGTGGCAGGCTACATAGAAAAATCAGGTCTGGATTCTCGTGTGATCTTTTGATTCTGACATAAAATCAAAGCTGCCTTGCAAAGTGACGTGATTTGGGCGGATATGTTGAAACTGTTGTTCCTAGGCACATTGATGCATAAAAAAAGTTCACGCTTTCAATTCTATGGCATGCCATTGGTGCAGTGGTTAGTAATGTCACCTTGCAGGATGATGGTTCTGGGTTTGAACCTTCCAGCTGGATGGGGCTTTTATTGTGGCGTTGAAGATTGAATTAAAGTGGAATATTCATCTGAGAAGGGTATTAGCATGAGCTGAATTTAAACCACTAAACTTTGTTTATAGTACCTTATATCTGTTATTTCTCAAATCTACTTGTATCATGTACATAATACATGGTGTTATCTATGATATTATTATAAATAACATTGATTTTGAGGCTATAACAACTGTTGTTATTCAGTTAAGATATATTCTACTACATGATCAGAATGCAGGTGGTCTAGTTTTCATAGCTTGTTGTACATACATGAAAAGTTAAAATAAGAGTTGAATTATTTAACTGAATTTAAATAACCAAGAGCTACATTCAGCAACTTGGTAGGATTCCCTGACAATCATGTTTTATGTCCATGAAACAAGGCATGATAACCACAAGGGATTTTTTTATTCAAAAGGGTTTGTCTCACTAACAGCCTCCCCCACTGCTGTATGTTACGCTTAATTAACTTGCCTCCAATTCCTATTACCTTATGACTACTGTACCGACATATCTCCTCTTAGAAAGATTAACTGTGAAGGAAGAGAGAGAAATATGTTACAAATGTCCTGGAGCTTGTCTTCGAAGAATAAGAGTTGTCATCTGACACATGACTTTTTTTATTTTTTTTTTTTTTTTTTTATCAAGGTAACTTACTTCCTTCATTCTTTTGATGTGTGTCATACTCACTGTAATTGATTTCACTCACTTCTGTCATGCTTTTGCCTGCAATTTGCACTGCAATATGCCACCCTGAACTTCTTGAACCCATAGCATAATGGAAAAGCTGTAGAGCCTACGAAGCGTGAATTATCACCTGGTCTTGCACATAATGCTGCTGGCACGAGAACAGAGACACCCAGTGTGTCCTCCGCCGTAGGAGAATTTCATTTCTGATGAAGTTAGAGAGAGGAGCTGTTGTTGCTTGACTATGTAAGCTCCAGATGCTTTGAGAAGTAACTCGTTAGATCATTTTCTCTTGTACTCGTATGGGTGTCTCTCCATCTCTGGCTGTTTTCCGCTGTGAAAATTTAAAGTTGAAATGTAATCACAACAAAATCAATAAATTAAAAAAAAATGCTACTACTAATAATAATAATGGATTTTTGCAAAGCACTGGTAAAAATATCAATATAACAGTGGTCATTTTAACTTATTTAATTTTAAAAAATAAGAGAATACCAAACGTCTAGAGCTGGTACTAATTAAAGTTTCCTTTGCCTCCTTTAGAAAGTGGCATATGAGCTAAGATGGAAGCAATAAGGTGCATTTTTCTGTATACCAATTACACCCAGTGCCATTTATCATCTGTTAAAACTTCAGCGTTTTGTTTGTGCTGATGCTGCCTTTCACTAATACAAAACTTCTTGATGGCGAAAAAGGAAAGAAAAAAATGTTTGCTGCCATGAAAAAGTCTTTGAAATACATAGCGCTTATATAAATAAATTTGGTTGTGTTTATTCTGTCAGTCTCCTGATTACTTGGATTCAGTGATATTTCCAAGATGAAACAAGTCACAAATTTGGCTTGACAAGCAGGGAGGCATTATGTATGAGACGAAAATGTGTTCATATTATGTTTTCTCTTCCTCTTTACATAAGTGAGGGTGCCCTCCCCACAAGTATCCAGGGGTATTAGAGAACTTTGCATGCAATCTGCTATTTCACTGATGAAAAAAAATCTGTATTGTAACTTATTTCCTACATGTCAGTTATAACAGCGGACTCTTTAACTTTTATTACCTTTGATATTTTAATTTAGCAAGCTGCGGTGTTCAGTATGAATGTACAGTAATGCCTTTGATGCAGATGTCTGTATCAAACTGCAGTACCTTCTCCCACACTACTGTCATTTTGACTGTTGATCAAGAATGTAAAAACCTATGCTGGCATCTATTTAAATTTCTAAAGGTGTTTCTGACACACTGATCCAAAAGAGACAAAGATTTAGAATGAAAAATATGCATGAAGTTGCATGCATTAAGTGCTCAAAAAAATCATATATGGACATAACAGATGTGTACACACAGACAGCTTAAACAACCTAACGCAAATGGTAACCCAGAAACAAGTGCAGCCTGGAGCAGAGAAGTGGCGAAAGATAAAACAAAGTGACTGTGTTCTTTGCGCTAACAGTATACACTGTAACCCAAAATGTTTTTCAAAGTCAGCTTGGGGCTAAAAAGTCATTTGTTTAATGGTTTCTGCCCAGCAGGAAGCCAACAGTCTATTTTTAAAAAGTGATACTGATAGGAGGACCACACCTTCAGAACACCCAGAACATTGCAACGCAGTGTATCCCCAAATGGCCTCAGCAAAAGTGCGTTTGCGTTCTCAATGCACGCCCCTGCGACGAGGGCATTAAAGCAAGATGACTTTCTAAAACATGGTGTCAATGAAAAAGTGCGATAGAGAAGAGAGTGAAAGAGAGCGAAAAAAGAGGCTGAAAGAAAGTGATGCTGTAGCCCGTTGTATATCAGCTTGAATCAAAAGCCTCCGTGCCTTTTTTCTCTCCTTTCATCCTTTTGTCTACGCAGTACTGTTGCTGCTCTCTGTGGTCACGGAGCCTTTTCACTGTGCCTCTCTCAGCGTGGTGCAGTTGGGGTCCCATCAGCAGAGATATAACTGAGAGGATCTGAGTAGACCTCTGCTACCACCTAGAGGACTCAACGATAGTGACTTCACATCACAGTTCAGCTGTCAAAATAGACCAGTAACCGTCAAGTGATTGCATAGATCGAGACTGTGGGTCAGTGGTTTCAAAAGATGCAGCAGGCCATCGTGCCAGATAGACTTTTTAAAGGGGAACACCACCTAATTTAGGAATTGCAGTATGTTATTTCAATGGTCTTGGAGAGTTCAATCAATATTTGTGAACATAAGCTACTCTTTCTCAAAGTCAGTAATCAGAGAGGTAAGTCTCAAACTTATGATGTCATTGGGTATAAAGCCTGGAGCTGCTCCGTAGACAATAAATGGAGCCTGTTTTTGTGGTTCCACAAATTATTTTCCTTTTTTATACCCAAATGAGCTTTATTCTGTTGTAGTGTTTTCAGTTCTGAAACAGAAACTGTACCCATATAGATCGAATTTGGAATGCAAAATATTGGATTTTTTGCCAATATCAGATTAGCTGATATCAATATATTATCTAATTTTAGTGATCATGAAGTCTCTTCTGTTGGGGATGTAACATTATATTATGCATACTCATGATGGCCCACCAGCACATGGAACATTAAATACAATGTTTTCCAGTGTATGTAAAATTCATTTATTGTAAAAAATAAGAAAAAGCATGCTGGCCGATTCCCGTAGTGCATTTTAAAGATTTTCATTGGTTTACCTTGCCATTAGGCAGTCCTTTCTGAGGGGGAACTGAGGCCGTTGTCTCAAATCCACCAGACTCAGTTGACTAAAACAGTAATTTTACCTTGCACAAATGGAGTTGCTGGTCTATCACTGCCTTCATCAGTCAGTTAGTTAGTTAGTTTTAGATTTGCTTGTGTTTACTTATATTATTGGACTGCCGTTGACCATAGAAATAACATGTTTATATTTTAAAAATTGGCGTAATTCCACTTTAACATTATGTTGTTTTTTTACACTCTGTTGTAGCTGAGCAATGCATTTGACCACTGATCTTAAAATGAGTACTTTTTAGCACATAAAAAAAAACTTGTTTGCGATAAGATGTGACTCATGCGTTTTTCTACCCCGTCCATCAAAGCCGCCTGGGTGAGACAGAAAGTGTGGAGGCTTCAGACAGATAGAGTTTCAAAGCTGTCAGCCAGGGTAGAATTTCTTGCACCACCTCTACATTTGAGCCTCCACTACCTTTGCTTTAGAAAGAAATCCACAGACTCTATTGGCCCCCTTTAAATTTGCATAACAGTCCCAGATAGGCAAATATATGATATAACTACTTCACAGGGCTTATTTCTACCTGAGAAATCAGGAGGGGAGGTTTCTGCTGCTTTGGGATAGACACTCCCAGCGAGTCAGCTCGGTTTTCTGGAAGTACGGACTACCTGACTATCAGCTTGTCTGATAGCAGGGCGAGGTTTTCAGCATGGTGCAGAGTAACATGGGGACGAGCTACGAGATCGGCACCGTTACCTCAAACTACGGGTCAGTACATATCCATTTTCTGATGACTCCTCTAGAATACACCACTGATGGCAAAGTTGTAATGGAGAGCACACAAGATTGTAAAGTGCTAAAAAAAAAGTTGTAGGGCTAAGTGTAGACACCCTGGGGCCAGGATAGAGTAAGGACTCAACTCAATTCCATCTTGGATATCACCTCTCTGTCCCTCTATAATGAGCTGATGCCGCTTTGAGCAACTTGAGCCTCACCTCTTGGAAAGGTGCAAAATGGAGTGTTTTAGTCACTCTTTTGTGCTGACAGCCATCAGGGTGTACAGCACTTCCTACAAAAATTGTCCCAGCCTCAGCAATTTAGGATGCTGGCGAAGCAGGACGCTGAAATTGTCTCGCTACACTTTCTGTACTTCGGGACTAATCCATGCAAGATTTATGCACATGGTTCAGACATGTTTCTTCTTCCATTTTAAAAGCAAATATTTATGCATGGGCACACTGTCATTTTGTGCACGTATATTTAATAATCCTAAGGGCACAACTAGCAATGTCCATATCTGAACAGGCAGGCAAGTATATATTCTATTTACATCTGAGTATACATTTTTATTATTCCCATCTTCACAAACCTAGACACTTTCTGTAACCTGTTATTTGCACCTCTTACAATGGAAATCACACAGCGCGTAACAAGAAACACAAACACAGTTCATCCATAAGATGTGTCTGAATTCTGGGAGACCCATGCGACATTCATCTTCAGGTATTATGTTTTTTCTTTGCCATGTTTGAATTTGTTTTCACAGTGCCTAGGCTTTTCTAAAAAAAAAAAAAAAAACAAACAAATAAAACAATCTTAAGAGTATCCTACTTGACATTCAAATAGCAGGTAGATCTTGCAGCATCAGGGCTGACTGTACACAGTTTGCATAAGATAACATTTACAAAACTACCTTTGCAACTGTTTAACAAGGTCAAACAACCATTCATCCTTTAGCTCAGGCAGCAATGCATTTTGGGGGAATTCTACCGTGTAAACAAAGTTGTGTTCTCTCCTTGGAAAACATGGAGGCTTATGTTTAATTGAAGATGCCAAGACAAATCATGCTAGATAAACCTTTAAAATAATTACAAAGAGCTTCAGAGCCTTTAAGCCCTTAAGATTCAGAGACAGGGAATCGGGGCTGACCACTGGAATCAGGGATTTAGAGACCCTCAATTCGCAGGGCTGCCAACAAACGTAGCATAAGAACAAAGCTTTGTACACACAGCCGAAGTCTGTGCTTTCAAATATGTTTATTGGGTCATACACTTAAATCTCACACTTGATTATGCTGACTTTATTGAAATCCATGGTGGCACGCATATACTCACATGCCAAAAGCTCATAGGCTGATTTACCAGTCTACACACACACACACACACACACACACACACACACACACACACACACACACAGTGGTAGTTTTTTTATTTTTTTCTGGCAGCTGGGAGACGTAGCTCCCATGGCTCAAATAATGTCACAGAATAGTGTATAATCTTTGGAACAGCTGTGGCTGGAGATAAAACCTTAATCAGGTGAAGAGAGCTCGGTAATATAATAACCTGAAGCCGGAGTGGAGTCACCAAAGATGCACCGATAGACACAAAAGAGCACTACTTGATAATCTTAGTTCAGGAGCTTACTTACCTTACTATCATGGCCCACTCAGAACTCGATAGACATGATTGGAGGACTTAATGAAAAACCCATTCATGTTGCTTAGTGCTTAAAAATAGATGGGCAAAGATGAACGATGAGGCCAAAGCAGGATACCTCACACGCTTTTAAGTCCTGACATGGATTTCTATGACATACCAACAAAGCATATACCATAGCAACATAGTATATATGGTTTTGACTGCTACATTCAAGACATCATCGTACTAAGGTCCAACAAACAAGTCAAATATATTTAATTCTTCATAAAAAAAATATCACCTTTTGCAGTTAGCACAATCAAACAAGACGTGTGCACTGCTTTTCCTCAACATAGAATAGCATCAAACCAAAAGAGGAAAGTATACAGTATGCATGTGCATCCTTAGGAGGCCTGCAAATTACACATTCCATTTTATTTTATTTATTTATTAAGCTCAAGATCACATCACATGATAAAGAGCACAAACAATACGTACAATGATAAAAGAACAATGGCACACGGCATGGCCAAAGTACCAGCAATGCTACTTAAACAAAAGTAGGACATTCTTTAAAAAAGCACCTAGTCATCCACCATCCCCTCTACCTCTCGATGACAAAATTAACTTATGTACATGTAATCTGAACTATGTCTCTTTGGAAATGTTGTAATGATATGTGTGACACATACAAATGTAAAGTATCTGTGGTTTGCAGAAACATGCATTGCCAACATTTTTCCTGGCGATTAGGCTGGAAAAACTTCACAGGGTGGCTTCAGTGTGATTTACAACCAAAAGAGGATGGAAAATTAGGATGCAGTAACGATCTGTTGTGTAGTTATTGTAAGTAAAGGTATTTAAATTTTAATATTATATTAAAACGTTTCTAGACAGCTCCTGTAATGATTCTTATCATTGTGATTCTGGAAAGTGATTAAGAAAGTGATGGCTCTAGAGTTGTCAGAGGGACCTTTTGGCCTTGCAATGTTCATTTTTTTTAAAAAAAAACAAACAAACAAACAAAAAACAAACACTTGGATATTGGTTTAGAAGAGAGGGAGCAAGTTTTAATTAATGGGGGGGTGAGAAAATTATTATTGGCTGAAGTATGTATCTTTGCTAACTCATGCAAGCATTGGGGTCACCATTTAAAGTTAACCTTAAGTAAACAATTTCCACGAAATTAAACTCCCCGTGTCTTGGGGTTTTTAATATCAAACCATGAGGTATGAAGCCAGAAGCAAATGCTAGTTTATGTAATCAGTTTGGATGACCTTCTACATTGCCTGGATAAAATTAGAACCCGGCAGCACTGTTTTCATTGGCTTTCCGAAGCCTGAAGTAGAATCTAAAAAGTCATGGTGCCATGTTCTCTAGTCCTCTTTTCAGCCTCAGTCCATATCACTTCTCCAGGGCCTTCTCATAGAAGTCGGGCCCAATTCCAATCCGGCCTCTACACCCACCCTGATAGAGCGCAGTCTGTTTGTAGTCACACTCACAGCTGAATGAGGCAACTCTTCTTTAAGGTGTTGGGTATAAATACAGCGGTAAGCTTCGGGCAAATTTCCCTCTCTCCGGGAGAAAAAGGAACAGTCATAACTTTTCTTAACCATGGAGAAAAAATAAAATTCACTCCTCTTTTATGGTCTTCATATGTGTTTGTACTGCTTTTATTTGATCGGTATGTTCTGCAGTTGTTAACCTTTGTCTGTTTTTTTTTTTTTTTTTCATTTTAACCAATTTTTAGAAACAAAAAATACTCCAAAGTTTCTTTTTGTTTAAGTTTTTATTCATGCCATTCTTAGTCTGGATCTTTTTTTGTTTTTGTTTTTTTTCTCCGTAGTCCCAGAAATTGCACAACACAATGCAATCAAGTCAAATCACATCAATATGTGTTCCATTGTCTTTTTCCCAAAATATACAAAATAGTCTATCAAATGTCTGTTTGCGTTAAAGTAACTTATTACTTATTATTTGGAAATAACTGCACGGAATTCACGTTCCTAGGTATGTGGCATTTCCTCCATCTTTTCTCAAAAAAAGAGGCATTCAAGGAGAGTGGTGTTTGTAAGCCGCCATCCATGCTCACTTGCTGTTGGAGGGTTTCACACACTTCCACTCTGCACTAAATGGTTTAGGATGGCACTTAATATGGCGGACCCTCCGAGTGAAAGCAGAAACAGAGTGGAAGTGGGTAGGGAGATGCTGTAACTTTGGGTCTGGAATTGGGCCTACAGCATCCTATTTGTGTTCTCACCTTCACAATCACCTGATTTCCACGCTTACCTTCACACCTGCCTTCAGTTCTCTTATCAGCTCCGTCAGTTGCCATTGTTCTTTACCTTGCTGCCATTATGTTCTTGCCATTTGGCCTATCTCTTCCCTGTTCTGACCCCAAGACTAACCCTAACTACTGTATTTACACCTGCTGCCGGTCCCTTTGTTGCCCTGGTAGACTTGCTTGTGTTTGGCCTCATTATGAATGTAAACATAGCTTCAAATGGCCCAATCAGACTGAAAAGCTAATACAATAGCAATAGTATTTGAGACTTAATTGCTTTTTAAATTTCCTTCATGAAACTGCATTTAACCTATACATATTATGATTTCTTTCAGTGATGCAGTCCTCTGGACTCATCTACAATGAACGAGACGAGGTTCATTTTATTGCTCATCCGAGTTCATCTTCACACTTCAAAAAGACGCATGGCTGTTGATAAAAAGATTCAGTTATTGAACGTGTCGTGCCTGTCACAACAGAGTCTCTACCCATTTGGCCATTTTGATGTGCTGTATACAGCTTTCACTTGATGTTTTGCTGAGAAAAAAGAGAACCCAGCCACTTGGGATGCAACCCAGACACTAGAGATTTACAAACCAATATGTTCTTAGTGCTGGTCCCAAGCTTGGATAAATGGAGAGGGTTGCATCAGAAAGGGCATCCAGCATAAAACCTATGCCAAATCAACTATGCGGATCATAAATCTGATTTCCATAGTGGATCGGTTGAGGCCTTGGTTACAAACGACTGCCGCCGGTACTCTTTGTCAGCAGGGTGCTATAGAAACAGATGAACCGCTGGGGTGACCCCTAATGTGAGCAGCCAAAAGAAGGAGAATTTTGCTCAGAAAAAAATGGTCTGTCTATGCTGTCTTGCCAAATAATTCCCTGATCTTCAGAAGTTTGGCACAATTAGTACATCATTCTCTGTATGCTTAAGAATACAGAGGCTCACAGATGTGTGTGCACAATAAACTGTAATAGATCTTTACATATATCAATACGAGAGCTTCAGACATATTCTGAAGATATACTATGAAAAATAAAAATGCAATGACAAATCCCTCTAATAAGAAGACTTATTCATTACAGAGGTGTTTACAAACTACTTCTGTGCTTTTTTTTTGCTTCTTTCACTTTTATTCGAGACATTAAATGGGAATTGTTGTGCAATTAAGAGTTGCTGTTATTTTTTGTACTTTAATAATTTTATTTTGTATTGCTTTAATACCTGTGGTCATCATGCACCAGCAGGAATATCATGTGCACTGCTTTTGAAGCTTCTAATTTGAGGCATGCACTGCGTGTAATTATGCACAAACAGCGTGTGTACCTTGATTAATTAGTTTACTCTGTTGATTAGTTTGAGCATTTTTACCTGCCTAAGAGTTCAACTTAATGCACTCCATGGCGCATCATCAGCAGGGGTTCTTCTCTAATATCAAAGCTGGCCAGAGGACACGCATGCAGAGAGATAGATGTTATTGAAAATATTTGAGGCGTATTTGCTTTCCATCTCTACGACCTCCCTCTCTGTAGGAGTGCATCTTTTTTTTTTTTTTGGCAGCTTATATGACAACATTATACAGGGGTTGAGTTGTGTAGACTCAGCTCTAAAACTGGGCTCAGACTATGAGGCCGATTTATCCCCAAATTCATCTCTTCAGGCAATTGGAGGAGAAATCCAGTCTAGGATCGTTATTGGTAACAAAGTTTGGCCCAAATTATGTGATAATGTGAGATTTACAGATCCAGCCTGAAACTCTTCAGAGCTGCCCTGATAATTTCAAACATGTTTGATTTTTAGGATTTAAAATCTTGATTATTGCGGTCATGATTATGTCAATATGGAGCAGCTGACAGTATTGCCAAACAACAGGAAAAACTAGCCCGTGAGGCTAACATTAGTTTGCATATTACTGTTGACAGCTATGAAAACTGGCAGTTAAAATCTCATCTCCCGTTCTTGCAGAATAAGCAACCCATGTTGACGTTTCTCATCCAGACTTGTTTGGACTTCAGCTTTTGTTTTTCTCACTGCAAAGCACTGTTAACATTGCAGCAAGTTGTCGCACCACGTCAGACTCTGTTTTGTCTGCTACCCTATGAGATCACGTGTGGTGCATGTTGCACAATAGAGAGGAGACTTCTGTTATGTTTCTCACCTATGTGCGTGATGCAACCTGATGTCAAAATGAGTTAGGATTTTAAAATGCCTGTACTCTGAGCCTGGCTTTAGGCTCACATTGTAAGTTTATATGTTGTTGAGCACTAAGACCAGAAGAAAACCCCCAAAAAATCTAAAATATGTACTCTCTGAACCGTATTTATCAACTGAAGGCCTTTGACACATGTCGAACATAATCTCTGCTCTGTGGTCACAGAGAATTTGTGCATTTTTTGGTCCGCGATAAGGGCGGTCAGTTTTCAACCATACTCCTCAAGAAATGTCAGACTTTAAGTCAATCCTTCCCTCTCTCTATACACATGATCCTCCCCAACTATTACCACTATTATTCACACAGAAAAAAACTGCACTGTGGGAAAAATATACACTTCACATGTTCAAGGGATATTAATAATGATACATAAGCAGGTTATTTAAGGTATTTTATGATATATATAGTCTAGGCACCAGCCAATGCTACAGCATAATGTAAGAAATATGTTATATGTTGATAAAACAATGTAAAATAGTGGCTATTTCATTCTATTATCCAGACCACAAGATATATCACAAAAGTGTTCAACAATACTGAGCTTTGAAAATGAATGATCTTTATTTGATCAACATCCAGCAAACATCTACCTTCTTTTAATGAACACCAGTGGGAAGAATACAGAGCCAGATGTACTTACAGTAAGACTGTAAGTAAGTGAAGCTTTCACAGCAGCAAGATTAGCTCTTTGTACCCATTCAGAAAAAAAAAAAAAAAAAAAAAACTATGGATATTTATTTTTCTCAAGAAAAATCACCTGTTGCATGTCTCTCTCTGTGTAGAAAAAATATGGAATGTAGCACTCGAGTCATACATTATGCAGCAAGCCAGAGCAACAATTTGATAAGAAATTGCATGATAATTTAATTCGATAAAATATAGAATAAGGCTTAACACTCCCACAGCAAATGTTCGATTCTGATAAAAGAAGTACATCATGATACCTAAATTTATCCAAACTCAAAAGGGATTCTCTACAGATGAGAAATCTGTAGAAGTCTCTCTGTTAAACTACAGTAGACACACTGTCCACACTTGAGCTCACTCTACACTGACAACAATCTTGCCTCATGTTTTGATGGAGTGGTGGTGGTGGTGGGGGGGGGGGTTCTAGCAGTTGCAGTTCAGAGAAGCAAAGCACAAAAGCACAAAAGCAGTACATACACCATGCTGTAAGAGATCAAGAAAAAGTAGAAATAATAGATATTTCTTTCTTCTGAGTGGGTTTTCACCCCTTTCGTTCAGCAAAAAAAAACCAAAAAAACTTTTGTTCCCACAATGTCTCTCTCAACTGGAGCGAGATGCGAGACAGTTCGACAAGTACTATACCACTGAACATGGTGAACATATGCTATCTCTCCTCTCAGCTGTTGGGTCTGCCAGTTTGCTGCTGTGAATACCAATAGCAGATAGATTGTACATGTTTTTAGTAATGAATACTTAGTGTGCAACAACTTATAAAGTACCACTATTCCTGATCTCATTTTGGTCCCCTTTTGACTTCCGAGGAGAGAGCTACGCATGTAACCTTAGTGAAAATGGGACTGTAACTGCAGATCGAGTGAAATCAACACTTTCATTTATTTGCCAATAATTGCCAGAATGAGCCTCTATAAGCTGAGACAGAGGTGGCTCCTTCAGGCTCTGCCAACATGCTCTGATGTTATTAGGTCCAGCCTTTGCCAAGGATCAAACAGTGACCCACCAGTTCATCAAATACTCCGAGCTGGACATTCATAAAACATGCTTTCCCCTGCTAGCCCTTGGCACAGACTCAGATGTAATAAATCACATACTGTATATTTTATGACCTAACTGGTCCAGGGTTGCATTGGGGGTTGTATTAAGACACTTGCTTTAGAAACTGAAGATAAGATTTGCTGCATCTTTAATCAGGGTTTTAATCCTGTATTACCGACCATCAGCACACCACTGGTATGATTTGAATTTGACATCCACTGCAGCCTTCAAAAAATATGTATTCCCAAAAAAATCTCATTTGAGATCAAAAGATGCTCTGACATGTATTGCTTTGACTCAAAAGCTTTAAAATTTGCACATCTTCAAATCATTTTCATTGATTATACATTTTTTTACTGCCCCAGTCATGCTTACGACCCCCTTATCTCTCGAATGGTGCATGCATGGATGCACGCACACACGCACACAACTTCCACAAATGAACAATTTTCCCTTTTATGGCCTTCTTGTTATCGCCAGTAAACTGCCCCCTTGTTATTGCCTCCATGTATTTCCAATTATTTTATATGTGAAAGAGGGCAAAGGGACAAATGGAGTGGAGACGGGAGAGAGAAAGAGTGTGGCAAGCCAAGACGCTTTGTAATGCCATGGGCAGGTTGTAAGGAAGATAAATAGCGTGACACCTTAATGGAGCCATACAGTTATCCTTTATGAATAAAGTGAGATTGCTTCATAAAAGGTACCGTCCGTGATTAATGATAGAACTGAACCGCTTGCATCGATCCTGGGCATAAAAGGACTCTCCAGTATTTACAGCTGTTAATGTTATAACAAATGGCATTATAAAAGTTGGACGTACTGTGAGTCCAATAAAATGCTACAGACTTGGGAATTACACAGAGCCTCTGGTGGATGTTGCTATTACTGTGTTTTTAGAGTCTCTAGCTGAGGAGACAATAATGGCACTACAGAAACACAAAGTACATTGGAAGATGGAATGCAGCACAGTCCTAAAAAATACATTTGATGACTTACCTGTAGTTGTAAGTCTCATATATATGTAAAAGGGTCCTGCTACAGTTACTGGTAGGTGCAGATGGCTGTTATCAGCCTATTCAGTGGCCGTTACCAGTTCATGAAGTACCAATTTCCTTAGGTTACATCCACATTGCTCTGTTTTAAATTTAAGATGACAAAAATGATCCCAGTCCATATGAGGGCTTGAGCACCGTTGCAGCTCTTATCTCCATCCATATGAACATGCCTTAAAACACATATCACATGAGTATTCAGGTTCACTGCGCATGAGCAAGCCAGTGTAACAGGAAGCATTACTCGGGTGGTCGCCACATTTGAGGACAGATATACTGGCGGAGAGCAGCCAGGTCGAAATAACGGCAGGTAGTTGAGGCTCATAGATGCATACAGGCTAATATAATGTCTTTTATTCTGGAATAAGGTCATATGACTTGAGTGTAACTGATCAGAGAATGACACATTATGGCTTATAACGCTTGATCAGGAAGCAAACAAGGGTGTCCCAACAGTGTTTCCAAACCTCTCTGTTTCTGCCCATCCACAGCAAAATGCAGCGCTGGAGTTTTAAAAAAAAAAAATCGCCCTAATAGTAGGTGTGGCAGGCCCCTACTTACTCATAACTTTGATGTCCATTACCACAGATTATGACCATTTAAATGGCCTGCTGAGTTTGCGAGCACAGTTGGCCAAGATGGGAAACAATGTCAATAGCATAACTTAAAAGACCTCAAACTAAACATGGCTAATGAACCAAAAAGGGATTTAAAGTTCCAGTGCACACCAATTTACTCAGGTTGACACTTATATTATTGACAGCTTATATTAAAAACCAAAAAGGCTAAGTTCATGTTTTCTTGTGATGCACTTTGTGATATATGTGCTATAAGTTTGTTACATAAATAAAATTTACAAGAAGGGGAAACAGGTAGAGAGCCTTGTTAGTTATCATACTGTATGTACCATATATGCATGCAGTATCATTATTTTATGGCTATAAATTTAATCCTCATCACACATTAAGGAAAACCAGCCTGTGAAAAGCATAAAGTACAACCAAAAAAAGCCTGCATCTGCTCACAGCTGATTCTGCTACATAACACTGAAACCATACATGCATTATACATCATATACATTTTTTAAATTTAATGTATACTAAAGTCCTTTCCTTTTTCTGTGAGTTTGAAACTGAAGAACAGGGGTAGAACTGCATGCATCATCTGACTGAACTGAATTCAGAATTGGGTTTCTCCATATGTGTGCACAGTGGTAATAAATGACTTAAACAGATGCAATCGTCTCTCTGACTACATTCCTACTGAGGAGGCCAGGAGCGATTTCCAGGTTTTGAAGGGTGGATATTAACACCTCAAAGTCATGCCATGTTGGCAGCTGCTCTGAGATGTGCAGTCCAAGCAAAACATGTCCTTTTTGAAGCGGTTTAAGCAGACATGTTGTAATTGTGCGGAAAGAGCTTTCAATCAATTAGACAGAGGTGGACAATAGTGCTCCTAGAAATTATTCACATCTGGTGCTAGAAATCAATAATTACAACTAAAATCATACAGCTGGTGGAATGAAACAACAGAAGCAGCTGATTTAATGTTAGAAGAACGAGAGGCGATCAAATGATAAACTAATTGTTCTGTCTGAATATGATTTGTTTTGATGCATTGCGGCAATTGTGACAGTCTGCTTTTACTGATCAGCTGATGGCGTGTACAACTCTGCCAGAACTAATTGAAACCTTGATGTTGACGAGGCTCACACCAAGAGATGCCTGAGGCAATGATGAGTGTGCTCACTTGCACCAGCTTCCATCTTAAAGAAATTCCAAATATGCAGACCTCACCTGCATGTATTTTATAGGCATATCAATGTCTCTCATGAGATTCTTGTTGCTATGGATTTACAGAGCTGTTGATGTTATTTTTGCCGTTTGACATTTTCTTTCATGCATGTGGAGACAAAATGTGTTGTCATTGCTGATTGTATTTGGGCTGTTTAAGGAATACTTTACCACCCCCCCAGATGACTATCTGCATATCAGTTATTCACACCATGTTATTATCAGACAGTTTAAAAAAAATCGTATTTCACTGAAGTTAAAGGGCCCTTCATGTAACTACAGCAAAACTATATCAATACGTCCATGTACAAACTCGTGCAGTATGTTTCAAGTCTCGTTTATCCAGTCATATGCTCAGTACTTCCCAAACAGACAGGGAACTAAATTAAAGTGAATCTTAATTATGTTCTTGTTTAAAACCTGACTTCATTGACTTTCTGAATTCAAGAGCTGGTCTACCACTGTGATTGGTATTTTTTTTTGTGTTAATGGGACAAAACCTAATGCAGCTTAAAACAGATGAGTAATTGATACAGAAATCAACATTTTGGGGGGTAGGGGGGGCTTAAAATATCCCATGATTAACTCATATTACATTAGACATCTTAATTCCGAAGTACATTTGTATTTTTTATTGTATGTGTGTATGTATCACCATGATGGCCTTTTGCTTGTTTCAAGATCTAGAAAACATGTTCTGTTCATAGTGTCTCAGTGACATACAGTGCTAAATAATAGCACCCAACTGGGATGTTATCAGCCCATTAAATGGCCATTATCTGTAGTTATAAGCCTCATAAATATCGGGCAGTGGGAGGCTGCTACATCTATTGGTAAATTTAGATGGCCTATTTCAGGCCAGGCAACAGCAGTTTTAAGTTTGTTAGGTTTCACTTTGCTTATGTTTAGGCCCCAAAACAATGTAGTTAGTTTCAGAAAAAGGTTATGGTTGGGTGTAAGTACTGGTTTCACATGGGGTCAAACTCTATTAATTATATTACCTGCCCCACTGTTGATTATTAGGGTGTGAGTCTGAATGGAATTGGCAGTGATGATATACTGAATTCTGTTCATTCGATTTTTTTCACACTATCATGTATTTCATATGGATGACTTGGCACCTACACGTGGTTACCCGCATTCACAGTAATCTCATCGACTGCTAAAAACATTGCTCTCTGAGAGGATGCTTTGAGCTTAGGTTTTTCAGGTATAACCTGCTTCAATCTTTTCTGGAGCCAGAAAATCCAAATTTAGGTAACAGTGTTGGGCCTTAAGGGTAACTTTAACCAGCTTTGTATCAAAACAATGTGGGTTGTATGTGTAGATGAACTGAACTGGTAGACTTTCCTCCATCTAACCAGTGCTCAGTGTCAAATGATGTGATTTACGTCACCTGGATGACTTTCATTGGCTCTTGGGGCTTCTGCTAAAACTAACTATGAATGGAACCGCAGAAACTTCTGCGTACAGTATACAGTTGATCAAAAGACTTAACCATCTTTTTCTGTCTCTCAAACTTGGACCAAAATCAAATCAAACAGTGAAACTATGGAGCTGATTGAATAAAACTTGATCCAGCTCTCCACCATTGTTTCACTCCACATTACGTCACTCATCAGCAGGAGTGTTTCAAGTGGAGAACCTGCAGTTTCAGTCACTTCTACAGTGGCTACAACATACTGCTGTGATGTTGCAAATTGAGTGGACCACCCCACAAGCTCTCAGCTGTCATTTCTTGCTATGTTTTTCTCATTTTGGAGTCAGGATAATGACCTTTGCTCTTGTTTATGCATCTCATAGGTTGAGTGTGAGACTAAATGTCTCATTAAGAAGCTCTGTCTTTTTTTTTTTTTTTGCTAAGTGTCTCTACCTCTTATGATGATGACCAATGAGAGGAGATGTGGCTCAGATCAATGGTCTGTTGGATGGCCTGTTGAACCTGGATCAATAGCTGCTGGCTGAGTGAGGACTTGTTCTCTGATTTGGTGTTTCTCACTGTCAGACACTTGCTCATAAGCTGCAGTCACTCTTTCAGCTACCCACCCCCGCACTAAACACACACACACACACACACACACACACACACACACACACACACACACACACACACACACACGCGCGCGAACACACGCACACACATAAATACACTTCGCTATATCTCCTACTCTCTCTCTCTCCAGGCTAAATAGTTTGCTGGCAGTCTCCAGTGCAGCAAGGTTAAGTCATCATGTCTTTTGACAGAGATGGAAAGGGTTATTATGTGACGCTGTTCTGGATTCATGCTGTGTGAGACAAAGGTGCATTGGGATCAATACACATATAAGTGCTGTAGCTGAGACAGTAAGCCCCATCTAGTACATCATATGTACTAATATACATCTGACTCACTATCAAAAGGTCAAAGAAACCGACAGACTTGTGGTCATTTGTGGTTGGTATTCACAATCTTTTCTTTCAAAATGCAATTGGACTTTTTTGAATTGATTGAAAATAAAACATAAAAAATGTAATTAAACAAAATTGCTTCAGGGGTTCACACAGGGTTTAAAAAGAGTCAACCCCCTCTTGTCCAGTTTTCGATTATTTTTCAAGGGTTTTTAGGTTTCCAATTTTTACCCTCATGCCCTGAACAACACTCAGTAACAACGCACTCATGCTTGTGTCCAATTATGTTTTGAAAATGAAATTATCTATCATTGGGAAACCACTGACATTTTGTCCCTCACTTGCAAGCAATTCCAATAAAAAGATACTGCAAATTTAATTGGCTAATGGAGTTGCCAGTGACAGAGAGGGGAAAGGCGATAATTGCATTTGAATTGCAGATTCTTACTACTAAATCCTAAGCTTCTGAGGCATAGGAAGGAACAAACATCAGCATTTCACCCTGGGACGAGAAAAAAAAAACAGCAAGGACAGCAAGATGGCTGACTGCTGCTAGACAATAAACAGCTGACACTATAGGTTGCCATGTGCTGATGTACTCCCGCTGCTATGTCTTGTGAAGTAAATCTCTCACCGAAATTCCTGGTTTCTAGAAAAGGCATGCATAATCCCAGCTTCCAATGAAGTGAGGGAGGTTAAACTTAATGATATCAGGCCAGTGGCTTCTAACAGCTTGCAAAAACCTTTGGATACTCTGTAATCTGCATTTCTGCTGTTAAGTTGATGCTCCGCCTTTGGATGGGGTCTACGAACACCTGGAGAGAACCACTTGTGTCATCAAAATGCTGTTGTTTTCCTGTCGTAGCTTTTTAACACAGTACAACCTCATAAATCTGAATGTCAACAAATTGGATTCTGGTATCTAACCAAGCTCACTTTGTTACTTAAAGGAAACATGACTTTCGATCAGATCTCCACTGACACAGATACCCGCTTACGGTGTTGTGTTGTCAGCTTGTTTATCTTGTAAACAATGGGTGTGAAACGCAATCAGGAAATGAGCCATATGCGGAAATCCTCCGGTGAAATAGCACTTGTCAGTTGTAGTTTCCGGTTGTATCTTCACTTAAAGAAAGATGGTGCTTAACTTTTGAGAGGGAGGGAAACAAAAACAACGCTGAGTCTAGTTATCCTAGCAGCTCTGTGAGGCTGTAAGCTGCTTGTTTTTTTTTTAGTTTCGTTCATGTTCTTTTCTGCTCTGATTCTACCCAGACGACCAGGACCACTGAATTGCTTTTCAGGTCGGACAGTTCAGTCGTATCTGTAGTGTTTCTGTAATACAGTTATTCAGTTTGCCTGTTATTGTTGTCTGTCAGTGTGTCTTAAAGTTATGTCTCTGTTACTGTCTGTTAGTGTTCTTTATCTGTCTTCTTTGTCTTGTACTTGCAGATGAATACATAGTATTGAACAGTTACAGTTTTAACAGTTTCTTTGTTGTGTGTTTCATAAGCCCTTTTTACACAGACATCAAGCTATTCGAATGCTACAAAGTCCTTTCTTAATACCAAATTTGCATTTTTGCACAAAACCAAAGAGTGGCACTACTGACACTCCAGTGTGCGATTTTAGATAGCATGCTGTCATCTCTGAAAAAACATAGGCGTGATGTTTAACACAACGTCTGCCTCTATGCAGTGGTATGGAATTTTCACAGTATGATAATCACCTCAGAAAATATCACGGTATTACAAAATAGTTCTTGTTATCAGTCAAAATGACCCTTAAAGGCTTAAAAATAGAAAGGTTAGTTTTGGTTAAGCAAATGTTTTATCACTATAATTAAGAGTTTTTATCATCTTTTTGAAAATAATTAGAATAAAGGTGATATTCTCCATCCAGTTTTATTTTTTTTCAGTATCATAGATATACAACTATACACGGTATGATAATTGTCAACTTTAATATGATAGTATACCTTAAAACTGGCATGTTGCTGCAACCATAGCTCCTAGTGTGACAAAAAACACTAAAATAATAACAATGGCATAACATGCAAATAACAGTTACAAAGTTACAGTCTCTATTATATGGTGGCTGATCTCGTCCTCTGCTCAGAGAGTAAGGAGCTTCCCAGTTTATGGGATGCCATAGTTGAAAAATAAGGGGAAAACTAGAATTCATCCTAAGGGAAACATAAACATGTGTACCAAATTTTATGGCAATCAATTTGATAGTTGTTGACACATATCACTGAAAGCCAAAAGCCTTACAGTAGAATTAGAGAAAAGCAGGAGGACTTCCATGGGGTTCATCCACAGGGGACCATGAACTTCTGTACAAAGTTTCACAAGAATCCTTTAAATAATTGTTGAGATATTTCAGCCATATAAAATAATCAAGGTACTATGTCCTTGAGAAATGAAAGAGTTCCACGTCTACAGTGAGATAAATATTTCATCATAAAATTCTCGCTGCTGTTTGACCAGGTTGAACATGTGTGGACACTATTGTTAAGGTTAGGTAAAGGTTAGGTAAAGGTTGTTATTACAGCAGATTGGTTAGGATTTGGCAATTCAAACACTTGGTTAACTCTGGTCTCCAGCACCGACACTCTGCTTTGGCACTGGATGCGCTTGACGGACTTGTCCAATATGATCATAATAATCAGGGTACTTGGCTGGTTCTGAAGGTATTTCTAGAAAAAAATGGATGGCTTTCAACCACATTTTCTTTTCTGATGAATAATTGAGACCTATACTCATGAAAAAAACTGCACCTTCTGTGTCATCTTTTCAGATTCCTGATGCACGTCACAAATCCCATATGAGAAACCCTCTTCACCATGACCCATTGTGAATGTCTTGGTATGCTCTGAACTTTTGCTGTTGCCTCTCCCTGCCCTGAGCCCCATGAACACACACTCTGCAACCTGAACCTCATATTCACCCTTTTTGGTATTCCGAGGACATCACCCCATGAACGCAATCTCCTACCGAGAGAGCGCTTGATTTGAACTACTATATCGATCTTTAGCTTCTTTTGGCATGAAAAAGTATTTTTCTATCCCACACCTTTGATTCTGCGGTTCCATTCATAGAATTCTATTCCCAATTGAGACCTTGTGTTTCACCCTGTCAGACTCCTCTGTTAATTCATCTGTGAGTTTAATATGAGATTTCTGTCACCTGTTGAGCTTTTCCCAAGCCAGTAAAAAGCTCACCCAATGTTCTGTTACACTCTGGTTGGAAATTGTGTATGACAACCATGAAATAGCATCATATGGGTCACTTTTATGACCCTTGTGCAAGAGCCTGACCATTGAACCGCCAATCCCAAAACCTTGGATATAGAGAAGATCAGAATATAAAAGCAACGGAAGACTTCTGCACAAACCTAATGCTGTTGAACACAAAAACTTCCGTAACATATGTGCCCCGGCCTCCTTAAAGCACCGCCGATACCACAGTAAACCAACATCAGCAAACTACAACCAAAATCTGCCTCACTGACATCGTCACAACATCAATGACAACATTTAAGAATAAAAAGTAATTTCAATCACGCACATCAGCTGGCTTTTAAAGAGGAAAAGTGTATTGTTCGGAGAGCATTGATGTGTAAATCCTCCCTCACAACATCCCTACTCTTAGCTGAATACAGAAGAAGTCCATTTTCCATTAAGTAAATAGATAAATACAGTAGAAGCAGAGACATTCAACTGGGGGCCAAATACGCTATCGTCCAATATTCCCTTATTCTTTTCAAAGAAATCCAGAATTGGCCAGGGAGACATAACTTCAAAAGAGAGTCACTCCCCACTGAACCTATCTCTTGACTCTTTGATTGTTAGCTATTCCAGCCGTGTATGAGGTATTGTAGAGGCTATAAAAAAAAGCATGACCTCATGTTTTATTCATGGCTTCTCCACTTTCATAAGATAAGGGGTGTCATTGTTGCACTAGCACAAAGTTAGCAGAGCTTCTGTGTGAATGTTTCACCTTCAGGTTTTTGTGAGCCACGCCGTTATTGTGATCGCAACTGCGTGTTGATCTTGGTGGAATAAAATGTGGCAAAAGAATGTAAATAAGATGAAGTTCTCTCTATTAGGATACTATCCAGGCAAAGCACATTGATTTAAAGTGAATGTGATGTCTCTAATGTGTTTGGCAAAACATCTAATATGTCTGGCAATTGAAAGCATTTGCACTGGAGGCTGCGATGTCTGATATCTTAGGGAGCAGTTTTGTACACCTGCAGCCATATGCATGCATATATTCACAAACATATACGTATACAAATGCAAATAGCCAAAGGAAACATGCTGCTACCCTCCAGTGAACAGATTTGTTGTAGATGTAGAGGGAATTTCTAGGGAGGTCAGGGGAAACACAGGACATGGCTCCCTGGAATGACTCGCATGGTATTTTGTGGTGCGGTACCTGGGTCTGATAGCTTGTGCTGATATATTTGCTTTGACATTTACGATAGCCTCACTGTATTCCCTAATTATTGAACAATTTCAGCATAAAATCCGATTTAGCGGTCCAAATGAAGCTGCCTCAAGTCATTTGGCTCTGCCCAAGACTTATCTCTTCTGGTGGGTTTATTCATTTGTTTTGCTATATTTTCTTCTTTTGTCAACCTTCCCACTGTATATGCTCCATAGATTTTTCAGCACTGAAGTCTCAGACTGAAGTGATCAGTTTAATCACAGAACAACACTGCCCCCTGTTGGCTGCAGGTGAGAAAAGCTTTAACTCCTCACTGATGCAGCCATAATATGTATGCTGAAACCACACCAGTCAGAGTGTTGTTACAGCTGATCACTGACCTTGTCTACATACCTATTATAATACTGGTATCACATTAATACCCTTGCATCTAAAGCAGGTGCAAAGCAGGTACAATTACACAGTCACTGTGTAGCATTCCAGCAGGTGGGGGAGTGTAAGTAAATTATTGGGGTTATCAAGTGGGCAGGCACTTTGCCTCTCGGATTTTTCAGTGAATTACACATGATGCACCTCAAGAAGGCTTAACAGTGGATTGCAATTTCATGGGCATGGATAAACTTTATCATTGTATCAAATATATCTGCTGCTGCTGGGCAGACTTGCAGGCTAAAATATCCCAGTTTCATACTCCGGAAGCTCTCCAGAATTGCGTCCTTTGTTTTGATGTTATTTGTATGATTATGTCTCTTGCTTTCTAAAATTTGTAGTTTTCAGTTTTCATTTTTCAACTGTTTTGGATTTGTGTTGGTTTTATTCATTAGCATCTGACAAACCTTTTTTTTTTCATACTGTTCTTGAAAAAGTTTCTCTCCCTGTGTACCTGCAGCCGTAAATAACATGCAAAATAATCTAAAACTTACCTCATTTTTATCCATATGGCAATTTCAATTTCTAATTTCATGCTGTCTCACTTCCAGCTGTTCGTGCTTCAGTTTACTCATTAATTTAAATTATTTTAAAGGTCCAGTGTGTAGGATTTCAGGACATCTATTGGCAAAAAAATAATCTAATATTCATGACTATGTTTTTATTTCTTTGTAACCGTCTTAAAATACGAATCACTGTGTTTTTGTTACCTTAGCATGAGCCGTTGTCTACATATGGAGCAGGTCCTTTTCCAAGGACATTGCCATGTTCTTTTACAGTAGCTCAGAACAAACAAACCAAATACTGGGACTCGATAGGGCCACTCAAATTTTTACTGTTTGCCACTGTTGCTTGGCACATGAGAGAAGTTTCAGTTCTGCAACCTCAATGATAGATGCCATGGTCCTACACACTAGATCTTTAAGTATTCTTAAGGTTTTATTATTTTACTAAACCGGCGTTTTGTCATTCTCACATCTTATACCTGTAATCTTTTTTTTTGTCTTTTTTTCTCACTTGGCCATCATGAATGAGACCTGTACCTCATTTTTAGGTTAAAAGAAACGTAGAATGATGAGTTTACTTTTTCATTCTTTATTCATCCCCCTTTTCTCCGAAATTTAATCTGGATTAAGTTTGTAATGTCAGTTGTCTCCTCTAGTACAAATAAATTCAGCTGCTGCTAGTTCACCTCATAAGGGAGAAATAATGTTTAGTGATTCACACTGTCCAATTTCTCACTACTGGCAACACTGCCAAGACATGATCCCTCACCATCTTCCCACAGGGAAGACATATTTTTAAAGGGATGTTTCTATAGGCACTAAACTGAATGATCAAAAGTTGTTTTTTTCCCTTTGCATCAGCCGGGCATGTTGCTTTATTTTTTGAAACTGTGATTTGAATCCTAAAGCCACCATACAATATTGTTTTAGAGGGATGTTATGAGAGTAAACAAGTGTAAAGAAGACATAAAAAAAGACACTCGCTGATGTATATTTACATTTCTAACATCATACTGTCTTTTATCTTTATGTTGTTTAGCTAGAATGGTGGGATTCTTGTTATCTCTATCTTTTAAGCCACCTTTAAAGTGAGCATGGCAGAAGAATACAACAACCATATTAGGTACTGCTGAAAGGGTTAAGCTGAAGATGCTATTGCTGCATAGTGGAACCCCCCCTTGTTGATGATATTTGGCATTTCCACAGAATATAAAATGGAGGGTAAAATTAAATTTGCAAATGCACAGTGCTCAGAATAAATATTGACTGCCTGTGCCAGGCTTCCTTCCCACTGCCTCTTTTCATTAACCAATATTAAAACAAACAGCAGTGCATGGTGGGAAAGTCTATATATGTCTTGAAATTAACTATATTAAAAGTAGATATTTTAACCCTTTACATGTTGTCATTGTTGCTGTTCTTCTGTCATGATGTGCCCAGAATAATTGGCAAAAGTTGCATCTGCCCAGCTTGCTGGCAATAATAGAAAAAAAAATAAAAAATCAAGCAGTGTGGTGCTTTGAAAATTTGGCATACGCTGTATCTTATTAACAGCTTTTTGTGTTTGTTGTCCCTCTCATTTAAGTTTGTATGAGTGCCCCCAGTGAAATTTGGAACTAACTCTGAACCACTGTGGCCAACAGCATATCAAGTGTTTGATTTATACATAATCCATATAAGATCATCCAGCTGGATAGATGTTTTTGGGGCTGGTGGCTGGTCTCTTTTACACGCATGTGGCTCCTTTTCAGTAAGTCCAGTGGTGTTATAGTAAGGGAAGGAGTACTGCATTCACCCTAAAACCAAAAATACATATTCTTCCTCTTACCTGTAGTGCTATTTATCTTATCTATCTATTTTATCTATCTATTGTTTTGGTGTGTGTTCCCGAGTGTTGTAGATATCGGTTATCTGCCTTCTTTCAAATACAATAAAATAAAATAAAAAATACAGCAATGTGTCTTTCCAGAAATCAAGACCTGGTAACTCATTCCGGCTATTGCTAACTTGATTTTTGGAGCCAGAAGTGACAAAATTTAGACCAGAAGCCTGAGCTGTCAATGAGCAAGGGGTGGATCTAACTTAGCGACAGTTTGTTTCGTGTAGTTGAGTAGAAAGAAATTAGATCCTACATGAAACCGCTTACAACAAGGTCTGTGGATCATCTTGAGACACCAGTTCATGATTTCTGAAAAGAGACATGTTTTGATTGTGCTTCCCACCCTCCATATTTGGGTGTTTACTACTGTCCCAAGATGACTGTGCCATAGTCATCTTGTCATTCATTTTAGTGCCAGCTATTTGTAGCTACCTGGTTATAGCTTGATGTGGTATCACATAAAATTATTTTTATTTATTTTTTGTATTTAATTTTATTTTTTGCAAAGCCTAGGCTTGCGTTTTTGTGTATTTTTGCATTATTATATATATATATATACAAAAAAAAACTGACCTTACTAAAGCGTGGTCTCTCTCATATTCTGCATTGTAGTTACAGGCTGTTTTGCAGGCTCTCAACCTCAGCTAAAAAAAAGCAAGTAATTATACGCTGCTATAGCAGAACACTACAAACATGTTCATCAAATGTGATATTTTGGGGTTTGTATGCAAATTGTAGTGCAGATTTTGCATATTGCTGCTCTTATTTGTCTAGAACATCTTTCAGACTTCAGCAAAACTTAGGAATTAACGTTATTATTTAAACATTTGCTTTTAATAAGCACAGGATATGAATAAGTAACTTATTATGACACTGGACAAAGGCCTCACTATTCAATTTACTGGTAGTGTTTATTCATTTATACAAATCTGTTTGTTCAACAGTTTATTAATTAAATCTGATATTCTTGTTGGAGTTTGCTCTTGACTCTTAAATAGGTTTGTAGCAACCTTGTATGTTTTGCATCTCAAGTATGGCTCTCTGTTTGACTGTTCTCTGTATCTGGGAGCACACATTTGTAATGCAGATGTTGCCTTGTTTATTCTGTCTGTCAAATAAGCTCATGAGAAGACGAGCATCCAGCCTCTGGCCAAACTATAACTTATTACTTAATCATTAGCTCAGAATCTAACAGAAAGGAAGGGAAAATAAACTCGCGATTATGCACAAATTAAACTGCCAATATTATTACCCCCCCAAAAAAAACAAAATGTGCTTCATTAGTATTGGGAGTGAGAAAGCAGTGTCTTGACATCTAAAAATCATCACAATTATGCTTTGGAGCGCATATGTGAACAGACTGGGCTAACTTATCCTTGAAATAATTCCAAACCTGTATAAACGCTTAAAGGGGCCTGTGCTCATTTTCAGGTTCATTTATATTTTTGTATTCATATAGCGGCGCTTTTTCTGATTTAGCTCACCAATAAAAGTCTTCTAAACAGTACAAAACCAGCAGGAATATGATCTGAAATCAGGGAGATATTTGCAACACTGGCAACCAAGATTGCACTTTTTCCTGATGTTAGCATGCAGCTATATTTAGCAGTTTAGGTGTGTGTCATGTAACTACTCACAGTAGCATACCTGGAGCAGATGGCCATGTAAAGAAATCCATCACTATCTGACATGAGCTTGAAACCAAAGCAGAAAAAATTGAAACATAACATTCAGAGTTGTTTTTGCAATTTTGGGATTACTTGTATATTTATATTTATCTCATTAGTTGACACTTTGGTCACATTTAATAAGAACGTCTATCGTTGTGATACTATATATAATTCTATGCATAACTGAAATGAGGATACTCTCTCTGGGTATGCCTTTCACAACCTACTGTATCCAGTCTGCAATCCTTAAAAAAAAACAAAAAAAACCCTCTTCCATGCACATTTGTGGTCACAGCATTAATTATCAGCTGCTGTAATTGCATTCTGTGTCCATCTAATGGCTTTGAAGGCACATATTTTACAGCAATGTGAGGGAGGGTCATGTCAGGAGCAGCAAATTAGGTCTGGGGTCTTGCTGATGAGCCAGGGGCATTGGAGCAGATACCAGAGTGCACCAGATGAAAGAGATACAGTGGCGCGCTAATAATCTCTGCTGCAATATTAGTAACTCAGGTCCGTCCCCTCCTCCTCTTTTGAAATCCTGTACAGCACTTTGTTTCTGTATCAGGTCAAGGGTACGTGTTACATAAGCGGACACTGAAGGTATGATATGTTGATTGCTGAACTCAGTTTGCGGTGAAATTCAGTTCTCCGGGGATGTGCTTCTGCAACTGTATAATAATTTAACTGGTTACACTTTCCCTCTCTTTGGAATATTTGTAACCCAAAGGTTAACCATCCAATATGAAAGGGTGGCGTGGTAATTTGAGATGTGAAATTGCAATTTCTAGTGGACAGAATGTGTATTCTGTTTGTGTCTCTAATCCTTTAAATATAACAGCACCAGTTTGGGGTATTCTGCTGAAATAACTATAACTCATGGCTATTTTTTCTTTTAATTGCTCAAAAGATCTCCTAATTGTGCAATTATCGGATGGAAGATTAATGTTGTTTCACAGGCAACACTTTTAATTTATCCCCAATTAATGGTAAACTAGGGATTAAATCATACTGCAAAAGTAAGTGCTAACATCAGTTTTTGAACATGTAAGATACATGGTCAACATAATGGGTTATAAAACAGATCATACAAGGTAAAAAGTACTGTTGTTTTTTTCCCAGTAACAAACCACCTTTGGCCTTCAAGACCAAGAGGCTGATTTTAAATTGTATTCTTGGGACACATTTACTGTCTTATGGGCTAGTTTGTCATATGTCAATAAAACTGGCTTAGGATTTGACTTAATTTTCAGTTTCTTCATACAAATGTCAGTGCTGCTGGCCTACCTTTCATCCTGAAAACCAGCCCCTATAATGAGAGTCTTAAAACCCACTGGAGGCCAGTACAGGGAAGCAGGAATTGATCTTTTATAATCTCTGTTCTTTGTTCTATTTTGGAGTCTGGCTTCATCTTTCTGTAGAATCAGAATCTAACAGAGCTGCAGTTTTAAATTCTGGGAACAAAACAGATGTTTCTCAAAGTCAGAGAGGCATAATCTAATGTAAGTTTAGAAATAGTTATCCTCTACTGTAAACAAACCACACGCTTAGTGTAATTTTTATGCCTCGACCGTGGTGATAGCCATGGCCAGAGGCATTATAGTTTTGGGTTGTGGGGTTGGGTTGGTTCTTGTGAACCTAATAAGAAATATCTTCAATTATGACACAAACGTCCACTTGAATTTAACAATGAACTGATCAGAATTTGCTGGTCAGAGGTCAAGGTCAAGGTCACTGTGACCTTATCTGTCTTATTATTGTGAATACAATATCTCAGTAACAGCTTGATGTATTTTTGATTTTTTTTTTGGCACAAACGTTCACATTGACTGATTGGATTTTGGGAGTCAAAGGTGAAGGTCACTGTGACATTGCATCTGTCTCGTTCACATGAGCCCAATATCTCAAGGAGGGGATGTGATGTGATTTTTTTGTTTTTTCTTTGCTTATGATATTATACATTGTATTATATCTCATGTTATTATTATATTTCACATATTTTATCTCTCATCTCTCAAACATACACTTGGACTGAAGAATGAACTGGTTTGAATTTGGTGGTCAAAGGTCAAAGAGCAAGTTTATTGTAATTTCACAAAACATGTTTTTGGCCATAACTCAAGAATGCATGTGTTACTTATGACAACATTTCACACAAATGTCAAATAGGATTTAATGATTAACCGCAAAGGGGGCGTTCTAGTTTAAAGTTATGAAGTAGTCGAAATTCACTCTTACTTTTAAAGTTAAATTTGATCAGATCATCCAGTTTTAAAGAGTCAGACACATTCAGCAAAACTAAATGATTAAATCAGTTCTGACAGGAATGAGTTCTTATATATCCAACATTTCATCCAGACAGTTTTTATAAGTCTGATCATTAATGCTTCAAAATCTCACAATAAACAGCAGTGGACATAAAAGTTCAAACTAAAACAAGTGGAAGCACAAAGATGCAGAAGCAGCTGAAACTAGTTGATAACAACAAAGAAATTGCCCCGAGCAATGCCTAAATTAGTTTTGACAAAGCATTTTTTTAAATTATATTTATTGATATTTAGAAAAAAAGTCTAACAGACTTTAATTTGCACCGCCCTGCACTTGTTTTTTGTTTAGCAATTATAATCATTCCGTCAATAAACACCTAGGCAACCAAGCTGTACTTGATTAAAAAAATTGGTTGAGAAAAAATGGATTTGAATTCCCTTTAAAGTCTCAGAACAAGTTTCTGCAGTAGACTCCAAGAGCAACAGCTTAAATGCTGTAATGAAACATGCCTGGGGGTGAGGAATATATTGCACTGCTCTTAATGCTGGTGACAGATGGATTGGGGAGGTGCAGAGGGAGGAAAGCTTAAAGTAATGGTAGGGAGCAAGGCCAGAGTAATGAGAGTTAAGGCCATACTTCTGACCTTGCCTGACTGTCCCACCTACCCCGTCCGTCACCAGCGGGACTAACGGATGGGTGAGTCGGTGGGCCAGGATTTGGATGGTAAACAGTGGTGACAGCTGACCTGGCAGCTCTCAATGGGGATGATGGAAGAGGATATGAGCAGGGGGTGGGGTCATCCAGAGGTAGATTTTCTAACACTTGGAGTCTGTCAGAAAACCACCGACCTGTCAATGAGGTGGGACATGGCCCTGAATGACAACAGTCCATGGCCCCACCGTAGCAGAGGCATGAATCAGCTGTATGGTTCCACTGCAGCAGGCATAAAACAGCAGTGGCTACGGGCTGGGAGTGCTTTCTTGCTGTCCTCACCGAAACAAATGTTGATAGTTTCAGTAGAAGGTTCAGACCAATGGCTGTATATAAACATCTCCACTTCCTCCCGATGTATAAACCCGAAGCCAAAATACTCCGGATATGGCTGCTGCCATATTGCGCTGTGGATGTCATTTAGAGCCAGAGTCTTCAAAGTAGCAGTTTCAAAAACATTGAGCTCCCGTTTTCCAGTTGCCAGCAGCACCATTGACTGCAAGCACCCAGATTGGCACAAACAGCGATCAATCATGACATTAAACTCCCTTATGTCATGCACAGATGTGCAAGGGGCCCCACTAGCTCAGGTGTAAGACACATAGGTGGTTATGGTGGTTCTGCGTCTTTTTGTGAGCATCTTTTTGGGGCGCTTGTTTCTCTTTGTGGCTGTTTTGTGTGTCTTTGATATAATTTTGTGTCTCTTTTGGTCATTTTCTCTCTCTTTCTAGTCATTTTGTGTCTCCTTGTGGTTGCTTTGTTGCATTTTGTAGTTGTTTCATCATTTTTGTTGTTATTGTGTGTCTCTTAAAAATAACGTTGCTTGTCCTTATAGTCTTCTACGTCTCATTTTAAGTCTTCCTTTAGTCAGTGCATTGTAATTTGATTGACATGTTGCAAGTGAAGGCCAAGGGGCCCCCTGACATTTTTGGCCCTTGGGCCTGTGCCCAGTATTCCCCTTCAGTAATCCATCCACGAGGAGAGCTGTATATGTAAATGCATGGTTTATTGAAATATTTTGTGGTATTATTTTCTGGCCAGGACTGCAACAGAAACTACAGCAAACCTGCATGTTACATAATTTAACTGCTCCATGCGCTTTAAGTTGACCTTACCAGTGCTTTACATAAACACATTTGAAAACATCAACCAAGAGAATGATACAACATAAAAGATAAATGATAAGTAGGAGTTTATTAGTTGTCGTTTGTTGAGGACTTGGTCGAGGAAACATTGAATTAATACACTGACCAAAATCATTGCAAAATTATATTTGATATATTTAATGTGTTACTATTGCTCAGATCACGCTGTGCTTTTGTCGTTTAGTTTTGGACCAAGAAGCTAATCAAAGAGATTTGAACAAAAAATTTCTATCTCAATTTCTCAACTTAAAGGTTTTTTGACTTTACTTTTTCTTGTGGCAGAACTTTATTCCAAGGAATTTATGGGTCCTCATCATCTCATAAGTCAATTCATGCTTTAGTCTCCCTACTGATTCTGTGTTAGTTTTTTTTCTGCTTCAGTGAAGGAGCTGTCTCCTATGTTACAGTATAATAAACAGTACATTTTTCATGTCCTCTATGGAGGACAAGTACAAAACCACATGTGTTTCCGTGAACAAAATGCTGATGCTGCTATAAAAACCTCACTAACCTAACTCTGAGAGGCTCACTCAGTGAAAGGAATCCACAGATTAAAGTGAAACACTCAGAATTACATCCCAACACACTTATCTTTCTTGAGTTCATAAAATGTACCAGTGCTGATGGAAGCCATTTTGAAGAACCATGAAATTTGTCAAGGTCCAACCCCCACATGTGTTACATCACTCGACAAATTGGGGGAACAGATTTGAAGTCTCTGTACTTTCAACCAAAAGGACTTATCAGTACCCTGCTGTACACATTTGTTGGAATGTGTGCTCAGCACCCTCTAAACCAATTTGCTAGATGTTGTTTGCTATGTGCTTATGTGTGTTTTGTGGGTGTGTGTTTGTCCTCCAGGTGTAACCCAGATTCTAATTGAGGAGCTCTTTGTTTACACCTGCAGAACTGGGGCAGTCTCCAGATAACTTAAACTAATCAATTAGCAAAGATAGCACAGGAAAACACTGCCAGTACAGCACACAGCTCTCAGGATCTTTGCTACACAAACCAACTCATGAAGAAGCTACAAGAACAAGTTAGTTGAATGACTTCATGAATTTCATGATTTCATAACAAAGTACTTTTTTTTGCCATCCAAATGTCATGGCGATAGGTTGTATGAAATAATTGGATGTTGTCAATGTGATGTCACACGGTGGTTAATGGACAGACATTTTGAAGCCAGGGATACGGTCGAAAAGAACGAGCACACAGCTCAGTAAACGCCTGTTATATTGATGTGAGGTTGTAGATTTGTTAATAATAATAATAATGACGATAAAATAGTTGATTCTTCAAAGGACAGCCAATGGGGCGTGTCACTTTAAATGTTGCCGTCGCAAAGAACTGTGGGACAGATTACCTCCTTTCATTTGGTAAAGAATGGTCCAGTGTATCCTTTGTTAAAGGAGATTATGAAGGAAGCTGCCTTTTGAAACTTTCAAGTCAATGTTAACATTCAAGGTTTTGAATGAAATGTTTAAACAACAATTAAATAGATTGCCCTGCATTTATGTACAGATATATCCCCCTTATTTTTCTGATCCCTGGAGATGACATTGTGCATTGTGTCCTTTTATTCCTACCATCCTCAGCTAACTGACTTTTTCAGCTTTGTAACAAATGAGAAATTAAAGGTTGAATCTAGTCATACTAACTTCTAATATTCATATATGAAATTTCATGACACACTCAGTCCACAAAGCTCATGCTGACTGCCCACATCAGAATAAATATATCACACACTCACAGCATTTGTGCTATTCCTGCGGCACCCATGGGATCTTAATCTCATTGCAGCCTTCTAACCTGTATCTATGGTAGATATCAAACTCTGGTGGGCGTCGCTTGCAAAAAATAAACAGATCATTAAGCTGCTAGGGCCTCGCATTCACTCATGTACACGCGTATACAGACTGATGTGTGTATCCACAGTCTTCTGTGGCTGACCTTTGCACAGGTCCACTTAAAGATTTAGAGCTTACTGAACAATATTTGATTTACAAGAAACAGCTAGATGCTAACACCCCTTAGTTACTTTCTTATGACAAGGAGAAGATTTTGTCAGGTGGCATCCTCTTTGGACATTTTTAGGTGAAGCACAAGGTCCTCCAGTTGGCGGGTCAGCATTAATTGCCAGTCACTGCCTAGCAAACCTCAAATGGCAATAGCCAGGCCTGCCACACTTTGTCCTTGCATTGATGAGCCATTTCTTGGTACTTGGTAGCTTTAGCCTCTTTGCAACTGTTCTCCCATAGGACCGTCAGTTCAATCAGGAGGATACTCTTCACCTCCTCGGACCATATGACCATGACAGGACTCAGAGATGTTTTGACCTTGGAAAGGTGTGGTTTTTCCTTACAGGTCTACCCTCATCAACCACGATTATATCATTTAGGCTCTTCTTGAAGGAAGCTGCTTTTACAATTCGGCAAAACCAGTATGTTGGCATGGCTATGCATCAGTGTGGACTTAAAATGATGTTGGATTCAGGCGAATGTGTTGATCTCCAGTGATTGGTTCGGGTATTCGAATTCCCCTTCCCTATGAAAAGAGTAGACACAGTGTCAGACTGAGGATGGAAACAGAGTGCAACAAGTTGACAATTCTGTCTGATTTCAGGCAAGCCTGAACCTTTATTCAAGGGCTTGGTAGACAGCAATACTCCCAAGTCTAGCATTAACACCTAAGTCGAAAGAAAGAACAGAAGGCAGACTTTTCAATCATTTGCTGACATTAAACACCACTCTACCAGTCTCGCTGAAGGAAGGGAAGGAAGGAAAAGGTCATGTCCTTTGCTCATTATGCCACCGAAATCTGTTTAACCATCTCTGTCTAGGTGCAGTGGACGTTAGCTTGTTGTCTATTAAATTCAATTTTGAGAGAGTCAGAGGCTGCCACAGCATTCAGGTCGAAGCAATTTCCTGAGCAATAAATCTCATATAACCAACCACAGCTCTCCATCAGCTAATAACAATGCAGTTTTCCATTCCATGGCCTTGTTTAAGTTGCTACTTGCAGCTCTCCGCCACCTCGCTGAACACACCGACATCAATCAATCCTATCTGATGTCTTGTTACTGTTTACCCATTAAAGACAGACAGTGTTCAATGAAATCTATCAGCAAAAGAGGTCATGTCTGCAAAACTACGGCATATGCTCCGTGGGCCCACACCAGATCTATCCACAATGTCAGCACTTTCACGAGGAGGACAGCAAAGCTTGTCAGATTTGCCCTTTAGGCTAATCTTTGTAGCCAACTATTCTATCAGGAAATCATTATGACAGACTGACTAAAATGTCAAATTAATACAGAAGGGAAAGGGAGAAAGTTGCCCAAATGCAAATTACCGTAGGGGTGGTGGATGTGGCAGTGACTTCGATGGGTTCACTTTGATGTTAGCTCTTCAAAGTATGGATTAAACACTGGAGCCACAGAACTTAAACAGTGATTTAAGGATTCCAATTAGCTTTTAACTCCATGCATACTTAAGTTGTCAGTGGCAAGATAAATAGGCTTGCTTTTGGCCTACCCATTATAAAGCAAAGACTGTAAACACAAGTTGATGAAACTGATAACATTAAATTAACCCGTTTAAGAATAGAAAGTGGTCTGTATGACTGAGTGTACATACCTGCAAAATACATATGTAAATGCCCCCTCTGGCATTATTTAATGGGTAATCCATTCAATTTAGTGATTAGTGTCTGTTATTTAAGTAGGCAATGAAGTTGCCATACTAAGTTGGAAATGGAAATCATTAGTCATTGAATTTTGATGCATTCTTTGACCTCCGCATTCTTTGAACCACATGGATTAAAAAAAAACAAAAAAAACACACACACAAAAAAAAAAAAAGTTTGCAGCATGCGAAATGTATAGGTCAGGATGGAGATGGAGAGGCAACAACTTACAACTTTGTACGACATCAAGCCCAATATTAACAAAGTTTGTGAGCTAATGCTAAGCCAACATTATAACTCTGTCGGTAAAACGGCATATCATGCGGGGAAGTGCCCATTATGACTTGTTAGGGACTTGAAACTCAAACCAAAGGACTTGGACTTGCCTGTCTTGACTTGAGTGAGACTTGAGACTTACTTGTGACTTCTACGACCACCTCTGATTTGTATTAGTAATGATAGCATAAGTTTGTTGCAAGAAAAAGAGAAAGAAAAAGATTAGGCCTTGCCTATGTGATATTCTAAATGATGGAATTTTTAAAAAATGAAAGCCGAAAACCCAGTATTTGATTCGCACTCAATATGACATGTGCTTCTTTTGAATTGAGGTTGATTTAAACAGAGAAACAGACAAAGGCTGGGTTTGAATGTTTCAGCACAATGAGGAGAGACTGAGTATGTGAGCAAATACACACGGGGCTCTTCTCATTTGTCTTTGCTACTTTCATCTTCTTTCCTCGTGTCTCAGTTCCCCCCATTTAAAAATGCAGGGAAGAGATGCAAGGAGTAGATGGGAAGACAACGGAACAGACAGAGGTAGCACGTCCTTGCCACTCAAGTGTCGTAAGCAAAGTTGGTGACTTATGACGGTAGCACAGGGTCAGCTGTCAACTGGGGGGAAAGTGCTCTGTGTCAACATCGAAGCGTACAGATTATGGGATGCACTGCCCAGATAATAGGGTTGAAATGTTCACTGTTGTGCATTTATTTTTAGATTTGCCTCGACATGACTAAATATAAAATGAAAAAGCCACTGCATATTGTCCCTTAAAATAAACTGCAATACAAGCAACTCTTAAATAAAAAGGCCCAAAGTAAATATACTGTCCTGAGTAGAAAACCAGGACTTCCTACAAAAAAACATCTCAGGTTGAAATGTCTCAAAACCACAAAGAGAGGTACACAGAGACAAGCTGTTTTGACACTCACACCTTTGGTTCAGTATTTGCAATTTAAGTGTTGACTTTTGCAACATATTTTTGGTGATTGCAATTGTGTGGTGGGTTTAAAAGACACACTCGGACTCACTTAGTTAATGAGGTCTCCCTATTGCTGAGCCAAGTTTTGGCTCAGTTGTTTGAGCTCAGATGCTTTTTTATTTCTGCAAAAATACAAATAAGTAGGAGCAGCAACAAGGCAACAAGTTCTGCCAAAATTTCATAATTCATAATGTTAGTACACAAATAGCTGTGTAATTGCTCTTGCCTTCCCAGAACAGAGAGCATTGCAAGGCAGTATAAGCATCTTTTTTTTTTCCTTTTTTTTGAGTTTCGCATCAAATACTAACTGCTGTGGGAGTCCCTGCTATAGGCCATTGGATCATTGATTGTACTGACACCAATGCAACATTTCAAGAACCTTTATATCCTTATTTATGTCCATTTCAGGTGGAGAACCAGTTAATGGATGCATTACCTCCAACAATGGTGCAGCAGACCATGATGAATTATGGGATACACTTTGAATCCAATAGCTCTGACTGCTGCTTCACACCAGTACCAGGGTAAGTGCATCAAGTGTAGGTTGAGTGTATTCGCTGCTGCCCTTTTCACTCATGCCTAGGAGAATAAATGTGACTCACTGACCACTGGACTACTAAACGACCAGTACAGAAATTTAGCCGGATTTGGAAACTTGACCCTTGACCACCCCAAACCACTCCAGCCAAAAAAAACCCCAATGTATATTGATTTTTAAGTGCTGTTGATGGATTTAGGTCCAAATCTTAACATTTCAGTGCAAAGTATTTGATTCCTACATAGTGTGTTATATATGTGCATAGCAACTGCCCTCTAAGAGTTAAAACATTGCTGTTACAATTGAATTTTGCTATTGGCTGATCTGGTTGTTGCATATATGGTGGCAGCTTTCATCACTAACACCCCAGTGTCACCATCTCAAGCCAAAACTTTGGGGGTAAGTTTCTCTTTAAGGAACTGTATTCCTAAAAACAGGCTTGTGACAATGACCTTTTCGGCAGATATTAGCTTCCTTACCCTGAAAAGTGTGAGTAATTATGCAGTCCTATCTAGTCACTGTAGTCAAAGCTATGATCTGGTAATTGTAATTTAAGCTGTGGTCAGTTATTTACAGAGAGCAGGTGTGTTCAGTTGACTGCTCAGCAGCAAAACTGACTCAGGTAAATGCAGAGTATCATTATCAATGGCATGCATGAAAGCTGCATGGCTAACATGGTTATACGTAGGCATCTTTAATCTTTCTCACAAAGAATCCATGTGCCTACTTGCCAGGTGGCATGTGCATGTGCACCTAAGTGCTCAAGGCTGCAAGTGTGGGTACTGGGACAGACCCTGCGAGTGAATGCTTCGGAACCACAGAGAAAAACACACAGAGAGAGTGTTTGAATATTTCAGCACCATGGAGAGAGACAGAGAGACCGGCTGGCAGTGTGTCCCTTTTCCATATTAAGTCTAAGCAAGCTTGGAGTGAGCAGTATGTTCACACTGGAGAAGTGACAAATAATAAGTAAACTCAAGATGTCAGTATGCATACACAATTTGCGTGTGTGTGTGTTTGTGTTGATGGACACTCATGTCCCATTACGCAACACTCAAGGGACATGATGTGGCTGGGGAAAAATAAAACAAAATAAGTTGTACATAGTGACAAGGGACCTTCAGGAAGATGTTGAAAACCACCAAAGCATTGAATATTTGGCTGAGATATTTTGCTTTTTTACAGTACTAAACATTGTGTAGTGTAAAGCGTTGGGAAACTGTAAGTTTAAACATTTCAGCACTGTGGACAGAGCACAAGGGTGCAAATAGTCTCTCTTGCCCTCCAGAGGCCAGGTTAATTAATGACAGGAAGAAAAAGGCTAAAAAAATAGTTTGATTTATTTAGAACTCTGGGTGATCCAGAATAAATCAAAATAAAAAAATGGGTTACCCAACCTGAATATGTGCATATGCCTTTTCATTTTTAATTAAGAGTATCTAAAGAAATACATGAAAAATGAAAATAAAATAAAACTGCTCTGCATTTGAAGCCTTGGACTTTAACCTCGTGTGGGTCTCTTAGACCCATTCAACTTCCTACAGGCCATTAGACTTAGAATCCAATAATATCAAAAGGTTAGCTGTGAGCCAATAATGTTCAAGTGGTGACCATGGTCAATGTTAACTTTGAGGTCTTGGACCAAGGTTTATGTAATGCTGAAACTTTAGAACAGCCTGCCTCCTTACATAAGTTTAAGTGAAAAATACTCCGTGTAGACAGCCTTTACTTTGTACTTTTTTTTGTATATCTATGATGTGCGACTTATTTATATTAAATTCAGAATTAATGCAACTGTGTGTATACTGTAACCATTGTATTTCTTCATAAAACACCTTGTGATTTTGCTATGAAAATTTCTCACTTTCATTTCTGATGCAGTCACCTGTGACATTTTTTAGGAGGGATGAATACAGTGAATGTGATCTTTTAAGTGAAACTGCACATTTTGTTGAGGTAGTAGACTAGAAAGGAACTTTTATGTTTGCAAGAGCTGGAATAATTTGTTCCACGTGTGAATAAGTTGACAGCAGCTGTATGAATGACTGAAAACCCTTTACTAAGCACTCGCTGTCGAGTCTGCTTTTATGGTAAGTCGGAGACCTGAGGCCACATATTAATTATTGTGCTTATTGACAAATTATAGGCAGTGCCTTAGGCTGTCCATTGCACTTGACTCAAGCTGGCTTAAATAAAAATAAAAAAAGGTAACTTTTAGACACAAATTTGACTATAAAAAAAATTATATTTATAATTATCTTATTCATATATTTAAAATTATGATGCAGAATGACTGATTTTAGCACGTTTTATCCCCAAGTCATTTCCTTGGTTGTTTTTGTTTTTACTTTCCATTTTTTTGTGCTAACTTTCAGGTAATTTTTAGTGCTTTTTTTCTTGTTCTTGTTCTTCTTCTCTTTGGTTTCTTGTTAGTTTTTGGGTCATGTTTTCTTAAGTTGTTCATTGCCCTCCGTGTTTCTGGAAGAAACAAGTGTTTGCAAGTGTTTATATACTTTTTTTGGGTTTATTTTCTTTTAACAAAACACAAACAAATAAAAAAAAAATGAATGCGCCAAGTATGTCATTGAAGAAATACGAACTCTCTACTTTCACTTTTGCAAGAAATAACTTTTTCAATTTTTATTTTTTCGTCATAAGTAAGGCCACGCGACATGCTGACTCCACCTCATGTCCGTCCTGAAATGGACACGTGCCTCTCCGCCTTTAAGTGATTTGTTGTCCCTCAGTGTGAACGCAGATGGATATGTGTGAGGAGCCGAAAGATGTCATTCTCACTACACCTGTGCTGCCGCCTCCTGGACGGACGCGACTCCTTTGCAGCGACTGTACTATAAGTGAACGGGCAGCTTATGAGCCCCACTCAAAGCGAGAGAACCACACACAAGGAGCGGGATGGCGAGGAGATTACCTCTGCACCTCCGCGTCCTTCTCGCGGGGCTCTTCTTCATAACGGGGACCTTGACAGTCCGGGCAAACAGAGGGGCGACATCGGCCGACGAAGAGAGGGAGAAAGAGAGCGACGCGGAGGCGCCATGTGAGGTGAAAACCGTGACCGTGTCTACCCTGCCCGTACTCCGGGAGAACGAGTTCAGCTTCACCGGCGGAGCCTCGGGGAACGTGGTCGGAGGAGGGGGTGCCTCTGGAGCAGGTGGTGCTGGTGGAGGAGGACCTGGAGGAGGAACTGGTGTTGGAGGAGGAGGAGGAGGAGCAGCAGGAGGAGGGGGGGAATCCCGACTCCTGTTGTTCGTTAGAACAGACCTACCTGGGCGAATTTCCGTAATGGATGATCTTGACAACACAGCTCTCCCTTACTTCACACTCGGTAAGAACTGCTGTGTTTCCCCCTCTACCACCATGAGAAGCAGTCAACCAGGCTGCACGTTTGTGCGCATAGGGACCATGCACACACTGCTAGGCTGTGCTCATGCTGGGCTATATTCCCAAATTATGCGCTCATGCACGCACTCCCTGGCGTTTTAATCACCTGTCCTGTTTCCATGATCTTGTTTTGATTCCATGGTAACTAATGTTGTTTATCCGGATTGGTGTGCAACTAAAAATCTAAATGAAGAGATGATGTGCACAGGACATCCTCCTCTCCCCTGTGTTACTTAAAATACTGCTGCTTCCACATGGGATACAAACTAACTCATGTTTAAGTGACTCTGTTTCCCTCCTCTCCCTCCTCCTTTCTGTCTGTCTCTCCTATTTTGTGGTTGAACATGATTATGACTTTGAATTTCATGCATACCCTAAGTATGGTGCCCCAATCAAGGAATGCAATTTGGCCCTGCAAATATGCATGAAATTGGTATTTTATTCTCACTTGAGCACATAATTCGGAGCACACACGCATTGCTGGTGGTATAATAAAATACCAGCATCACTGTGACATATGGCTATGATAGGTTTTAAGGGAACCCACATGTCCCCTTTTTGTGATTTAGTCACAGGTACAGGGTTGCCACGGTCGTGAAAAATCTAGAAAAGTCATGCAGGCATGTTTTACAGGCCTGGAAAAGTCATGGGATTAGTAAAAAATTATTGAATGTTCTGGAAAAGTCAGGAAATTTTGTTGTGTAATGAAACTGTTAAGATAATCCTCTGCAAATAACATATCAGCAAATTTATTATCCATGGCTGTAATTCTCTAGTTTTAATGTGTCCGTGTGTGACGTTTCGTTTATCATCACGTATGTTTCTCCATTTTGGCCCCTTCTGGCTCTCCCTTCATGTATGCCAGCGAGCTGAAATAATGTTTGAATTGTTTGAATCTGATATGTTTGTTGAAAAAAAAAATGTTATTATGGATCCTTGAAAAGTCATGGAAAAGTTTTGAAATTTAGTCCGGGAAAATGAGTGGAAACCTTGCAGGCAAAAGTGAATTAAAAGCACTGGTCATCTGAAGTTCTCTGTTAAGGCCATTGACTTTAAAAAAGGGTCTTTGGATTAGCATCACTACTTTGATAATCATATAGGACATAATAGTGCGAAAATATTTTCGCCGTCCACTACCCAAAAACAGATATTTGCTTTGTAAAAGGAGCAGACTATGCATGAAAGGATCTTGCTTACCTTGCTTTGTCCATATTTTTCACTTATGTCACAGAGTCATGAGAAAGATGGATGTTCTATATCCCCCCCCTTTGGTGTGTGAGCCAAGTTTTTATGGCTGTGTGAAGTGTAGTGTGTGTGTGTGTGTGTGTGGGGCACACTGTAATGTTGTCAAATGCAATAAGCCACACAGGGTGGACCATAATTGCACAATGCTGCATGCTTTCCAGTTCCCAATCAGTTCAGGGCAACCGTATTGGCTCGGTATGATAGCAAAACTGTTACAGGGCATATACAAAGATGCATGGTGGAGGTCGTTGATGTGAGTACTGAGAAAATCCATGTCTCATTACTACAGTTTTTAGACTCTGGCTTGCTATCGTCTTTTTTTCCTCCCCCTCTTTCGCCGGTCTCTGTTTCTTTCTCTGTATGAAGAGTGCCGAGCAAACTGGCTGCGCAAAGCAAAGGCGGGCAGGCAGGCTGAGGGCTGGAGCATTAAGCTAGTAAATCACTTTCTATTCTCATTAAGGACAGCCGTTGACTGGTGAGAAAGGCCTCTCTGTCCTCCCAGTCAGCCAGCTAGCAAATTTGCTGCTTCGCCCTTCCAGTGCATGGCTGCATGCTGTGGAGGGACGAGGAGAAAAAGGGCTGTAATATTATGAATGCAAGCATGTTCGCCCATGCTGTTGACCACAATGTGAAACTGAAGCTCTAGTGTAGTTGTATCCACAATAAATCCTGTTCGCAATGAAAAACTAACATTAAATAGAAATTAATACCATTATGAAATACAAAAGTGACATGTTTCTTGTGGACATAATATAATCTACCAGGAAATACTGCTTTTTCACTGCAAGCTGGCATTGCAAAACCCATGCTGGGTATGTCATTAAACCACTGTAGCACACACTGAAAGCTGATGGAGATGTAAAACGCTAATATATTATTCTACCTGTGTTAAGATCTTGACACGGGAGTCCAAAACACAGGTTGACATTTTGGTGTCACCTGTATTCTTGCTGTTTTCGGTATTCAACACCATAACACATCGGGCCATCTCGATAGCTTCCCCTGATGGATGTATTAGTGGCAGAGTTCTGCTTGTGAAATGAAATGTTGTACCCTGACATCATAAAAAACACGCAGTGTCGTTGATTCAGTGGAACAGAATGAGCAAATTAAATTACACAGACAGTGAATTTTTATGATCAGAATTGCATTTCTTTCATCAATATTCCACCTTATTATTATTTTCTCACTCCTATTAAAATTGTGAATTATGGTGCTCCGGGATGTTAGAATAGATTAAGCCCCACTAAAATACACAGATGCACCCTTATTTATTAGGCCAACGAATGGGCATAGTCATTTTTTTATTTATTCTTTTATTCCTTTCATGTTATGTTTTTCGTCCCCGCTGAAATTTATATAGGAGCGTGTGGTGTGCAGACCGTATTAGATTGAGGCAGCCACCCACCAACACTTCAGTCTGTTCTTTTAATGTGTGTTGTCCGGAAGCTTTCAGGGAGCTGTTAACATCTGTGCTGGTGAGCAAAATAACAGGATAACAACCCCAACAACTACTCCAATAATGTAATCTGAACTAAAGAACAATAGAATTGTTGCAAACAAATGTATACGGAAAGATCTCAGGTCTTAAGTAACTGAAATTGAATCCAAGATTTTCTCACTGGCTGTGAGAGCAAAGAGAAAACATATTGAAAGTTAGTGTCTCACATGAGGCACCTGCTTGTTTGTTTGTACATTTTGACCTCTCATGCTTAAAATAACATTCCCATTTTTATCTTGGAAACAGATTAACAAGTTGTTTTTTTTTCCCCGCATGCGCTCGCTGCCTTTTTTTTTTTTTAACATGCACAGATATTGCCTCATCAGTCAGTTTACCACTGTGCTACACTTGACTGACGTATAAAGTGCAGAGAATTTGTTACTATACATTACACCATCTCTCCTCCCTAGCTGCTTTTTTTTCCTTTATATAACAAAATTCTTACTTCTTAAATTTTTTTTTTGGGGGGGGGTGTTACCATAGAGTTGGGTTAAAATAATCATCCAATTCAAATCGATTTTCATTTGAATGCTCCAATTAACATTCATAAAATTTGACATCAAACTTTTAAAATATGCCTTTCATCGTAGATGAGTGAAAAATTAACCAAATTAATCTTTCCAGTATGAAAAAAACACCCTGAAACTAAATTATTAAAGAGTGCAATCTTGATAAGATCCAACATAACTAGTTTTTACCAGGGTTCCCTCGGTCATGGAAAACCTGAAAATGTCATGAAATCTGTAAAAATAATTGAAAGTTCAGGAAAAGCCATGGGATTTTGTTGTCTATGAGGATTTTTTTCTGGTAATCTTCTGTGTATAACCTGCTGCGTTATATAACATAATAGTAAATGTATTTTGTGCTGCTATCGATGTAGCATAACTTGTAATATACGTCAGTTTGTGGTCACGTAGGGTTCTTCATTTTTCCCTGGATTTTGTCACTTCTTTCATGCATCCCAGCTAGCTAAAAAATACCTTTGTATGGAGTTTGACTTTGATATTTTTTAAAAAAAAAACACTGTGCCAGTAACAGTACAGGGCATACCTTATTAGCCAAATGCCACCCAGACCATAATGAGCACAGTCTTGTGTCCATTTCTTCGATTCTGTCAGCTGTCCGATTGTTTTGTGAAACGGGCGTCAGAGGTTAGGGAAGGTGGGGAAAAAAAAAGGACAGCAAGTCCCCCTTCCCACTGTGGCCTGCTGCCTGCTCGGCTTTGATTTATTACCTCAAGTGTCACGGAGAATGGATGAGCAGAAAGGGCAGTGCGGAGGAAATGCACAAGACTCCTTCCCCTCCCCCATTTTTTTGTTGTTATTTTCTTTTCCTCATGAAAAAATAAATAAAAATAAGGCAAACAGTGAGCAAAATCAACACATTCAATAAACCAATCTTAACTATGGTAAAAAAATCATTGGATTTGCAGATAGGTTTAATTGGTTTTTTTTTTTGCATTATAGTAAGTCAGAAAAAGGTTTTATATTAAAGCCATACTTGAAGAAATAGGTGCTTAACTTTTCAGCTTCAGGGCTTTTCGTTCCTTGCCTAGTGACATCATACAATTCTGTTCCACCATCATTTCACTTAAAAAAAAATTGAATGTCAATGCCGATTTTTAATGCGGTTATTATGTGCAAAACTATGTTGGTACTGTAATGCAGTTTTGCAGCATCGCACTCAGAAATTCAAGGGCTTCAAAGACTTCAGTGCCGCTACGCTTTGTCACACAAGATAATTTTCTTTGCTCATTTTAAGTCATGTGGGACTGGCTGGAAATCGATATGTTTAGCAACATGGCTGACTCGGTAAACACCTCATTAGGAGTTCACCTTTTTGAAAACCTTCAGGCCCTTAACACACAAGCCAAACATTCAAACGTCTCTCTGTCTTTTATTGTCTCAATCCATCCGATTGGACTCAATCTTAACACTTAATTTTTTATCACTTCTTAGTCGTTTTTTGTGCATCTTATTTAACTCCAGCTTGTCAACCTGCCTTTTCCTCCCTCTCTCTGTCTCCCCTCTCCTCCTTGCTGCATCTCTGTAAGAAGGGAGTTGCAGCAAACCCTGCTTGCTCAGAGATGGGAGATTAAAAGCAACAGTGGTAAAGTGAAAAAAAAAAGTGCCTGCACCGGAGCACTCTGTTCCCTGTGGCACAGAACATGTACACACTGCACTACAATCTTATGTCAGGGGTTGAGCTTAGCACTGCAGGACAAGCACTGAAGAGGGGGGAGAAAGGTCAACAGGAGAGATGGGAGTTATTACATGGTGTGCAGCTGGGATGGAGGTGTGAGTTTTTGTGAGTTTGTAAATTTTAGCATAGCACTTAGTTCGGTGCTGTTTTGAATGATATGTAGTTGGAAATACAACAACTAAGCTCATCCAACTGATAAACCGAGGGTGTAAAGAGACCACAGAGAATAGGATCCATGCTTGAGCTTGTGGTGGCCATCAAATGGTCTATTTGTCATCATTTGACCTGCTATAATAGACCTATAGGAGGCTGTCCTTTTAAGATGAATGCTCTACCACAGGCAGTCTCATTTGTAGAGTGAATTCTGGTCCTAACCACACTCTGTACATGTAATACCTTACAACAGTGTGTTCAGTCTTTTGGTTTGTTCACACACGGCAAATTAGCAGTTTTATGACAGGAAGGAAACGCTGCATTTAGTTTTGATCAATGCTCAATGCTTCCTCTGTGATTTGTCAGCGATTTTACCGATTGTGGATGTACTTAAACGACAAGAGTCCATTTGTAAATAAAATACCCACACGCACTCTCTGCACATGAAGTGGTCTTTCTAAAATATGCATTGAGAATGTACATTTTTATACCTCAGACTGCGAGCCAACCATGTTGGAAGTTGAAAATTAAAAATAACGTTGATGGGTAATTTTACTGAGCCTATAAAACTTAATGCAGTCTGCATACGGCCAATCAATGATACACTTTTTTTTTCGAATCTAGATGCTTTTGCGGTTCAGTGATGATTAAGATACGGATGCTGATTGTGGCTTACACTTGCATGTGTGAAGGATTGCAGAGTCTGGGTGTTAAACAAAGTCACAGCTTTGTGTAGTCATGTATAAAGGTGGCAGCTATGATGCTGTTTGACAGCTTTGCCAAGGCGCCACAAGATGTGTGAGAAATTAAAGGCAAAAACAACATGCTGATATTTTCTGGTTTGATATGCTAAATAGGGCTTTAGTCAACCAAGGGAAATCTTGGTCTACTGATATTCTGCCTGCTCTTCAACCAATTGGTTGGTTGATGGGGGAAAAAATCTGCACATTATCTCTAGATTAGCTTAATCGGCCAAAGTGCACTGAGTGCACTCTACCTGGTAGCCTATTGTGTGTCCGCCAAGGCGTTTTTTTTCTCAGGCCATCCTATTTCTAATGCTTTGTAATAGGAGTGCCACATATTTACACTATGCTACAAACCTAGCGCTGCGTCTTTGGTGATTTTTTTTTCTGGTTGCCAAGCGTTGGAAAATATTCACCTTTTGGTAAAATGTTGCAGCCATTTGTCACTGTCACCTTTTACCCAGCCTTCCGATCACAGTTGAGAGAGGCATGACAAATACCACAACGACAAACCTTCACATCCTCCACATTCAATAGCTGTACAACAATGGAGGGAAAAAGAATATTGTCGGCCATGTAGACTGGTGGGTCTGTCCTCTCTATGTGCTTGAGCCTTCCCTTCATTCAGAGCAAGGGCCAGAGTAAGTACTCTACCTTGTGCTGACATTTTCACTTGGGCTTTCAAAGTACCCTGAAGGACTCCTAGCTGGGTGTTTTCAGAAGAGTGCCTGGCATTCTCTCAGGAAAAAAAACTCCTTTTAGCCCACGAAAATAGCACAATTGACCGTTTGACCAATGAGAATTTGGTTGCACAAGACAATATCAACCAACTAACCGACAACACACTAAGAAGTCAAAGTATGGTCCTAAAAAGGTAAACACTTTGAATCACATGACCATGGGATCACTTTTCCGGTACCTTTAGCTTGTTTAAAAAATCACTATGTACACTTGTACTGTCAGCAATAATTTTGTACCTTTGACATCAAGGAAATGTACCTTTTAGTTACAGATATCTCTGTGTGCAGATGGTGTTAGCCTGAATGCTAATTGCATTGTGTTTGTATACAGTATAAATATAGAGGGAGACATGCATCTTTCTTTTGTGAGAGATTGCTTTCTGGTAAACAAACAACAGCTTGTTAGGTTGTATTTCCTGACCCAACGGGAAGCTCATTTGATTGGCAGAGAATGAAGAATCGTGCTTGTGTAGCTAAATAGCGACAGGCCTAAGTGATGGCATGGAAAGGATGGATGAGTGGTGGTCAGTGACCCATGCTGGTTGCTTTTCTTTGCAGGAACTGTGTTATGTAATGCTTTGTTTAACCATCAGTGTCTCGAGTCTCGCCTCGTGGTGGTGGTGGACAGCTTTGATCTTGAGATAATCATTTGATCGTTACCATTGCTGAGGGGGGCATTGTAGATATCTTTGACAGAATGAACAAAGAAGTTTATGTAAATACCCCTAATGAATGCACAAGCTCAGTTTTCCTTGCCTTTTTCCCTCTGATTTATGCCAAGCACCAACACAATTGCTCATACATTTTCTTCCTATTTTATTAATTGGCAAAGAAGATCAAAGATAATGTTTGGCAAGTGAGGAAATGGCAAAATTCAATCGTTTTTTGTTTTTTTTTTGTTTGACATATATTGCCTGTTTAAAATGAGTTAAGATGCAATCTTTTGGGGTGGTTTACTTAAGCAGGAAAAGTAAAGAAATGGCTGATAAAGTGTTTATCCTTCCTTATACATAAACATGAGGCGTGGGCTCTGTTTACTTATGTCTCAAACAAATTAGGTTGTCTGCTTATACGTGTAATTGCAGAAGCTCTATGAAATGTTATGGCTGAATCTGATATTTGGAAGTCTGAGCTGGTCATGGACTACATATCTAATATACATAGTGTATACAACTACTGTTACCATCATTTGTTCCATTAGCTTTTTTACACAGGAGCTCCCCTATGGCTTTGAAAGCTTTTATAGGTTCAGTGACAAGCCCAGGGACCCTCAACAGTACTATCATGTCTCTTTTGATGTAAACTGAAACCAGCATCCTGCATTTATTTAGACATTAGCATCAAAAATTAAAAGCAATCTGAACTTTTTTCATTAGTCTATCTGCTTGTAAGAGTTTGTGACCTTCTCCCACTTTGATTGATTTCTGCGGTGCTTTTTCACAGCATTGTTTTATGTGGGTGTACCTTTATAAGCCAAAGACAAGTTATCTTGATATGTAAAACTGGACCAGTATCAAAGAACAGCCGGATGGTGTATCCAACAAGAAAAAAAACGGATTCCCAAAAGATTCATAAACTTTCTGCTTGTATACTGTAAAGGGGCTTTCTACTCTGTGCACTGAATGCATAATGTGACACTGATTTATAAAAGCAATTCCATTTAGTTGCTCTTTTTGCTCCTTGGGCTCCTCCGGTATGTCCCCCGCCACATAATAGAAGGCCCCATGTGACAAAAACTGTGTAATGTATTTGCTCTCTTAGTAAAATACTTTTTACAATGCGAGCCAGACGTTTGGGGCTCGGGGAGTTTGGGGGAAATCCATCAACTTGCACACAATATGTTTAAAACCAAGCATGATATATGTAGGAACGTTAAATATTTCACAGAGTTCAAATTTACCTACAGATCACTGAGGTCATCAGCTGTGTACAATGCAGCAATGGCTTGAAGCAACTGAAGTATACTGAAAGAGAAGCACACATAACCTTTAAAATAAAAGTCTGATTTGATTGGGATGACGACAGGAATTACAAGGGCACGTTTCCATTATAAGTTGATTGGAGGAAGGCACAGCATTGAATCCTGCTTTGAAAACAGTGAAATCAAGGTTTCTAAACCAATTGGAATGGTCATGAACTTGCTCAAAATGGAAACTGTGCTTCAAAAGGATATATAACCCTTTTTTCTATCTCTCTGTTATGTGATTTGATTGGATTATTAAGTTCATGTTGAGTCCAGAAACCTGCATCAAATATTTTTTTATTTTTTTCCGCCCTTACTCTTATCACAGTCTGATGTTTTTCCTATCCTGGTATTTCACTATTTAAGTTAGACAGATCAATACTGATGCGCACCGTCCTGACGTTTTATTTTTGAAAATTGATTGTCACATAAAAGAAATACTGATACCAAGTCTTTAAAGTAACAAGGAGTTGTTTTATATTTCCTGAAAGTAAAGTTGTATTTGTGCTAAAAAAGAATTATGCAGGAATTATTTTCTTCCTCTGCTTCTCAGGTACATTTAGAATCACAGTCAAAGATAACTAGACAGTGGCTGCTCTCCTCAATGAAAATCAAGCATTTACTGGGAATTGTTAGTTTATTGTTAAATTGACTTGCTTGGTATTTTATTGACTCTATTCAGTTAACATAGTGTTGAAAAATGTCTTGAATATTTTTTTTATGCAAATGAATACCTATTTCATAATTTTTATTGATTGGTAGAATTTGGCCAGTAACACAACAACCCAGTCACCAAAAGAAAATGTTAACATTTTAAATTTACAAATTTACGTTACATTTGTGTGTTTCATATGTAACATATCAACCTCTCTAAAGTAACGTAAGATATGAGCTGATTTTTATCATTGTGGGCTGGATAGAATGGTGGATGGTGTTACACTGCTAAGCTGTCCACCACTGTTCAAAACCAACAAGCAACAAAACTGGTTGTATTTATCGGCATGAAAAAATGCTGTTTTTTCCGGGATATCTTTGCAGAAACAATGCACCTATTGCAGCTGTGAAAGTGCAGCAGAAAGTAGTTGTTTTTGCCCATCCGTCACTGCAATTCTTGCTGGGAAAGTGCCATGAAACGCAGTTGTTTTTTATAGAGAAATCGTTGCCTTTGTGATGGAAACAGTGCCAGAAAAAGTGGTTGTTTTTTATGGAGACACCGCTGCATTTGTAGCTGAAATAGTGCCATGAAAAGTAATTGTCATTACCTAGACGTTGTTGTATTTTCAGCTGGGATAGTGCCACGAAATTTTTTTTTTTTTTTTTTTTGCTGAGACATTGATGTGTTTCCATGTGTTAACCACAGCGTTTTAGAGTTTCAATAGTTTATTGAGAGTAATTGCTTTTTTTTTTTTAAATTTCATGTTTTCAATTCAGTTATTTTGCACTGCAAAACAGTTTTGAAGTCCATACTTCATTTGTTAATTTGGCTCAATTTGTTGGTGTATACATCTCTTTAGTGCAAAAATGTCCCCTTCATACATTATGTACACAGGTACACAGTACATAAAAAGAGGAAGCCACCACTAATGACTGCTAAATACCCTTTAGCTTGTTCTAGTTTGATTGACAGCTCTGGTCTAGCACAGGGAATTTGACATACCAGATTCCTTTAATGAACACAATAGCGGAGTCCACCCCTGACTGTCTAAACTAAATGAAACATGAGCAGAGAAAAAAAGGCTTGGAGAGCAGACAGAGTAAATGCGTGTATAGAATAGACTTTTGTTTGCTCCTCGAGGCGGTGTGTGCTCACATTTTGGATTTCTGTTTGGAAGCTGCAGTGTTGCAAAGAAATGTGAACTTCATCCTCATGTGGGAGCTATCAGGGTGCTTGAGAGCAGGTGGAGTTTCCTTTGCCGGGGCTCTGCTCTTACTAATGTGCAAGTTCTAACTTATCTTGCGAGACTTGTAATGGAAATACTGCATACCTACCTGCTGAAACTCAGCCAGTCGGTTGCAGACAGCTGTGCCAACGCTGTGAAAAGCAACTTTTGACGAATGGAAGTGCTGCTTACGTCTGGTAGAGACCCTGATAAAGCTACTGCAATTTTTTTTGCAGACCGTTCATAGATACGGCTACTTTTTTAAAAATGATTTTATACCATTTTCATACATAACTAATTTAGCACAAATCAAAGGATCTGTCAGTCATCAGTCCCTTTTCTCTGTGGTATCCACTTCTTGCCAATAACAAAAATGGCAACAAAGCCCGATTCATTCCTCTAGATTAAAATTAAAATAGATTAAAAGGAATAATGTGAAATAGAAAACGGTGCATTGCCAAAAATAGGCTGTTTTACTCCATTTGTCCACTCTTTTTCCCTTTTTCAGCAGTGTTTTATGCTGACATTCTAATCGTTTTTCCACGTACAAATGATTATTTCAGGTTGCTGATTTGGATGTGTCCATTTAGTGAAAGGAAATTGAATTGTTTGAAATTATATTTGAGCCAGTGCACAACTGGGTCCATCATCTTGCAGTCGGCACAACACAACCACACCATAATTAAGACCGGTGAGGAATAAGGTGCAGATGAGAGTCAGCATCAGACTGTCAGTAAAATGTATGTTTTACCCAGAGCCTGTCACACAGGAATTCACTTGCAACCCCCGCTCCGGCTTCAAACAGACCAAATGGCCTGTAAATGTCCTCCTACTGGTTGACAGGTTAGATTTCCAGATCACAGGCAGGATGAAAGCCCAGTTTCACTCTGTTTGGGCTCCAGATGCTCTCTCTCCCTCTTGTCCTTGCGTCTTTCATGCTCAGTCTATATATTGTTCACCAACCTCCGCTTTATTCTGAACTTGTCAGACTTATTCCACTCAGACTGCGCTTTTTGTGTAATAGTTTGGGGATTTGATGCCATTTTCAAAAAAATCTATTTCAACATTTCTTATGTGTTCGCCTTTTTGTCTTTGTCAGAATACTCAGAAGGCCTGTGTTTGTAGTACCAGTATTGCATGTTTTAGTTCATTATCACCATGGCGATGTAGTTGAATAGTCTCGACTAACCTAGTTAATGGAATTATTGGAATCGCATAACGGTTTTTATTTTGCAAACATGACAAGCAGTGTGTGTGTTTCAAAGAGGGAAAGGAGAGTCATTGTTCATATAAGCTGGTCACAATGATGTTTAAGACCCATAAAATTTGATTCCCACTAGAATTTGCTCTGCACCTTGGAAACATGCCAGCTCCGCGCAGCTCACTATCATCGTATCCCCATGGTTCCTACAAAAAGATTTTAAACCTTTTATCTATGTTGGTGTGTTTGCACCTATTTGCATTCGCTCCAAGCTGTACAATCTGAGATTTCCCTTCAGATAAAGAATGTGCACCATTAATCTCCCCTCGACTGATGGGTCCCCTCCCACCGTATTTTTTTTCCTGCTCCATCATGCACATCTGTCCAAGTTCCTGGTGGAGTTGGCTTTATCTGCATAGGGACACATGTTCTATCTTTTCTTTCTTTACTGTTGTCAGTCTGGATAATATCGGCTCATTGATTCCAAACAAAAGAAAGAGGTTTTCTTCACTCCGAGTTGTTGGTAAGACAGGGACAAACATTCTATATGACCTCAAGGATGAGTAGATTATGTTATGATGAACCATTGTGGATTAGTTGGAAAAGACTGGCCTTGTATATGTTATTTTATAAAGGAGCTTGTTATATGAGAGCCCTCATATCCTTGAAATGGGCTTGTTGTTGTCTACATTTTCAATTAGAAATTGCATGTAGGGTTTTAAAAAGATTGCAGTCATTATTATTTCTCTTGCCAGTTTAGAATATATCCATCAGATTTTAAATGTTTCTTTCATACAGCATCAGTGAAACTGAATAGAGGTGTTTTCAGCACAACTCTGATAAGCCTAAGGGGAAAATGGGCATTTGGCCTCACACATTGTATGCTTATCCACAGGAAGCTCATTGGTATGTCATGGCTGTATCCCTTCTCGCCTCCATTCAGAGGCACTGCACACAGCATTTTTTTCAGGTATTTTGTCTGGCTCTGGATTAGCTCTGATCTAACAGCAATTACCCTTGGAAGTCTAACACAGCATAGCTTGCTCTCCCGAGGTCACAGCTAGGTGACGTATCTTTCCGACTGGTTAAGAGCATTGTCAAGGTGAGCAATGGGCGCACGCTGGATCTCCATACGTATTTAAGTGATTGTCCATCCTTATCATTTTTGTGCGAGAAGTGGACTGTTTGTAGAGCTGCACAAATTAGACCTGATTTGATTAAGATGCTACACAAATACCATTTAAGTAATGCAGTCATGCATGGACCCAGTGGTGGTAAAACAAGTGTTGATAGCTTGCACAAATAGGCTTGTAGATATATCCTCCTCCCATCTGTTTCACAGTATTACACATTCAGAATGAAAAACACATGTCTGATGTTAATGTTAATGTCACCTCTCCTAAATAAATAAATCACACATCAAGCAAGCAGGGAAAATAAAAAGAAATGATGTGTGTAGCCAGTTGAAGGCAACATGATGTCTACAAGCCAAAGAAAAAGGATGCATGTGCGTTTTCTCCTCTAGAGGCGCCTTAAAGTCTTCGTAATTTTTTCAGTTTCTGATAAAAAGTGGGAAATTAGCCTGTTCCAAAAAATTTTGTTTTCTCACAGATCATAGATTTTGGATGATAAAACAGGTACTGATTCCAACAAACAGCATTTATAGATATGACAGATGGATGTTTGTGCATTCCCATTTTCCCCATTTGTTTTAGAACTGTTTCAACAACAACAAAAAAAAAAAAACGTTGATTCATTTTTAAATATAATAATCATAAATTGGAGTCCAATTCCTTTTGTTAACATCAAGAAACCAACTACTTCCATGTCATTCTCCACTGAAACAGTGGTGAGGGGTGATGCTGTGTGACTAGTGTCTCTTTTGGTAAAAATGTTTTTCACAACTCTTCTAGATCCCCAGAGGCAGAAACATACAGTATCTGTGTGTGATGGTCAGGACTTTGATTTGATAGACTGCCAGAGGGTAAAGATGATATGCCAGCGCTACTTTTGTCATCACTGTATACTTTATCTTCCTTTCTGCTGCAAGCTTTGAAATCATAGCTTTGAAGATTACCTTCCTGACAGTTGGGTTTAATAGCAGATTAGTTTACCTGTATGAACTTTTGTGTAATGGAGGCTTGGGTGGTATCTGTTATTTCCTGAAATTTCACAGAGGTACACAGCATATGAGGGTATCGATGTGTAGTGCTATGTTGGTTGAAATAAGTGAAGGCGTGTTGTTAAGTACATAATGTTCCATACGTACACAAGGTAAAATAAGTTAACTATTATAATAATGATTCCATTTTTCTACTTCACCATTGATCAATGCAGAAAACATTGCAGGACTATTGACAATACAGAAAGAGATGGGGACATGCGGTTGTACACATTTTCAACAAAGAACTGGATTTGTAAAGCATAAACACAGTAAAATAAGAAGTGAAATAAAATTTAAGACAGACACAATGACCTTATTTTATTTGGCAAGAAAAACTTACTGTGCAATTTTTTTTACTTAGTATTTTTAGCTTTTTGTTAGAATGTGTACACAACTAATTGTAGATATATACTGTAACGATATAAAAACACCATTATGGGAAATTTAACTTAAAGATGTAGTTTATTGTTTTAAATAAATTATTTTATTTGCTAAAACTATATATCACTATTCAGACAGTAGTACAAGGCAAACAATCTGTGGAAAAAAGGCATGTTCGTCGTCCTCCTCGTAGTGCCTCTAATAGCATTTGCAAGAATCCACTGCACATGAACATAAACAACCAATCCAGGCTGAGGAGTCTCTAATGCAGCTGTCAATCATGATTGATAGCTGTGTAAGAGAATCCTCAGCTTTGATTGGTTGTTTCAACTGCAATGGATTCTGGCAAATGCTGAGCATTACAAGCAGAAGGAGGAAAAGGGTTTTTCTCATTATCACATCACTATAGCACTCTTGTACTGCTTTGTGAATCTAGTGACAGTTTCAGCAAATACAAAAAGTTATTTTCTATAAGAGTTACCAACTATAGCTTCACTAGGAACCTGTAATCACTGTAATTGATGGCCCCCAGCCTTTGATCATTGATTGAAACCAGTTACTGTAAATGTAGCAGAAGACCGAGCATGTCATTACCAGAGGCATGTCCCGCCTCAATCATCAAGCACGGGGCAACATGTAATTACTGATTGAATTAAACCTGCAATTTATTTCTACATAATTAGCATTAAACGTGTGATGCTTTTTGTTTTGGTTTTGGAGGAAACTCTTTATGATTGTACCATTTTTAAATAAGAATACTGTAATTTAGCCAAAAAAGTTTCTAGGAATTAGTAGCAAAAAATATCCAGGACCATTCACCTGCTATCCTTAATTATATGTGTTGATGCTGCTACTTTTTAGAAAGATATATTTAATTAAAAACAAACTAGATTTAGTTTCATTACCCAAATGATCGAAATCACCTTTCCTGTACTTACTGATTATTTTATGAGCATATACGAACATTTGGGTCTAAGGAAACTAGACAGATTATCATATATTGCTGTGTGTGCGGTGTGCCTTCCACCCATTAGCCCAACAGTGTGATCACTGTTCCGTAACATGACCGCAATCAGGACAAATGCACTATTAACTCTGTAATGAGACAGCTCAACAAACAGAATTAATGGGTCTATTCAAAATGGCACTCTCCAGCAATCAGCACTTAGTTAGGCTTGTTACTATGGACTGTCAGAACCAGGGAGTATCTATATCTGTGGGCGGATTTTGTTGTTTCTAACTTTCAGGCAACTTTTCAGCAAACATGAAACTTTGACACATGCTAGAACTCTAAAAACATTTGAAAATCAGTGGCACTCTGCTGCTTGTTTTAATGAATCTTAGTCATTTTATTGTACAACTTTATCAGGGGACATTAATTATCAAACAGCCTGTTTGCTGCTTTATCTACTTGAACCCTTTTGCTGTAGTGTTGGACATTAAAAGTCAAAAATACTCACTATATTCAGTGTATCAAGAGCTCGCCACCAACAGCCTGCCTCTGCTGTCAAGCAGGTGTTGTACAATATGTGATCCCACGCTTTTGGTTTTTACACTAAATACTGGCAACATTTTCACCACACTTTGTTTATAACTTGATATAATATACCTTATGTTTAAGTGTTAAATCTCTGTTTGTTTCAGTGTTAGTTACAAAATTAACATTTTTTTTTTTTTAAACCTATTAATATTATTTTTACTTTTAGGCCCCGGTATTGGTAGGAAATCTTATGAGAACTGACACAGAAAAAGCTGATGGATGGAAAGCATCACATCTCGCCATGAAAAGTGTATGTACCTATAATCACAAAATAGAAATCAGTAATGTGGATTAATGCTTTGGGTCCCCCTCCACTCAAAAATGTGTTTTCTCACATTAATGCCCCACTAAAATGTCTGATCTTGACTATACTGACTTGTATTTCTGCAGAGTTTGTCACGAGAGAGGTGTTTTCACATTCCTCTACTGAAGGGGGTGATTCCTTTGCAGTTCCTTAAAATCTGCCAGGCAAAAGAGATTAGGTACGTCACCTATATGAAAGTCAATCATCTAACGCATATCACCCGGGAACAGCCCTTCCTAAATGCTGGATTGGGTATTGGTGAGTATGCAAGTCCATGCACCAACCCGATATCACATAATTTTTTTATAAACTTTAAAGTAGTTTTACACCCGAATAAGTAGTTTTCCCTCAAATCAATTCTTCTGTGCCGCTCTAGACCAGTAGACTACACAGTGAATTGCACTGTGGCAACTACTGTTTAATAGCAGCAAAGAAGAATTGATTTCCAATAAAAAGTGGATTGCAAATAGTATCAACAGTTCTATTATTTCCATGGCATTTAATCATTGTATGTTTCTGTTCATGTTTTACAAAGGGTTAATGTACTCCGAGCAATGCTACACAATGATGGTAATCATTTCACATCCATGCAAGGTTCATTTTTTAGAAAACCACTGGTATCATGCAAAACACAACTTCAGTTACCAAAATTGGTATTGGGAAGGAAAAATGGCGTCGGAACATCTTTAATTTTGTCTACTCAAATTTCTGTAATGTAGATATAACATTAATGTCAAAGAACAAGTATTGTGCCAACCCTTCGAATGAGTCTGCATAATAAAAGTTAGATTAAAGTGCGACTTTGATTTATTATTACACACCACTTTTAACAGAGACATTAGGTCAACGGTGAAGTGCAATCAATCTAAAGTTAAGGCGACAATAGTTGGTAATAAAACATTTGGATCATTATTCACACAAACACTTGAGATTATTTATGTCACATGCTACATTCTCGTATTCTGTATTTGTATCTACACTTTTGCCTTGTTGGATACTGTCAAAGCCAGATGATTCAACATTAATAAACCCTCCGACAACCCAATGATGGATTGATTCCTTAGCACTTTCACTATTACATCCTCTGATCTAATGGGATTTTCCAGACTGACTATTATGATGAAGTAGGCAAATGATTGTCAGGATGTTGCCACTCATCAGTCATATTAATTGCATTTATATGTCATTATTACAGTCTCCTAATGGATGATAGCTGCTTGCAGGCTGGCTCTCTTCTTCTTAACCTAATTGAGTTTGAGCCAATGTTTTTCTCTCCCGTTGCAAACTGCAACTTGAGTGCTGTCTTTTCTGGTGTCTCCATAAAAACCGTTGCCGTCTTTTTGACTACTTAATGCGATTTGTCAGTAGATGTGAACAGCCTTCTTAGTTTCCAACCTATTGATCTGGTGACTGTTAAAGGTTACATGGCTTAAGAAAGTCAACATCTAATATACAGGGATCAAAACAAACATATTTTTAGAGTATTGATTTCTTTTTTTTTTTTTTTTCTCTGCAGTGGTGCCTCCCAGACTAAACAAGGCAGCAGGGAGCTTGCTTTTTACTCATTTTAAGTCATTTTCAGTTACAACAAGCCCACAACGAGATGCCACACATTCACTAGTAATAATGAATTCATCAGAAAGCCACATTGAAGAATTTTTGGCATTCTTTAAAGGTCGACAGAAATCATTGAAAAGCAGTCTGAGAGAGGATGTGGGTGGGAAATTAATCTTTTCATCAAATCACTGCAGTAAATTTAAATTATCTGAATCTTGAACTTTTTTTTCAAGGTTTTGTGGTTTAGGATTCTGACTAATTTTAATTGCCCAGTGTTGTGCCATTCGAATTGGCTGGTTCATGGTTACATTGCACGCCATGGTGCTGACTGGCAGAAGCCATTTGATTAGTCGTGAGGCCATATTCCTGTTAAGGTCAGGCAGATTCCTAATGATGTGTTGTGTGGTTTTATGGACTCTTCCCGTGAGTATTGGATGGGCTTCTATAATAAGCTGTCTCTGAGGCAGAGTCACCCATTAGAAGGCTGTCGTAAATGTCCATATAGTCTCCAGATGTAGGGGTGAAGGCGCCTCAATCATGTCACAATCATGACATACCGTGGCAGTTTGTTTGGCTCGCAAGCACGTAACCCTTTCAAGGCCAACAAGCTTGTGAAAAAGGGCTGGGAAAATTTTGAATGTGTAGTCAGTTGTACTGTATCAGCTTCCAAGCCAGCATTGGTATGTGGGCCCATGTGGGTAGTAAATGAAGTTCCGCTTTTAATTATAGCTCAACATTGCTTTTCCTTTGCTGCGTTTAGACGCCTTTCACAAGTATTTAAACCTCTGAAATCTGAGAAATTTGGTTTGATTTCGTTCAAAAACATGGCGAAAAACATTAACACACACATAAATTGCAAAAAATAAATAAAAAGTGAAAAGGAAATAACCGCAAATTAGCTTGAGGGATTATCAGAAAACTACTTTATACTTCCTATAATTATATAGTGTAAATTACTTAATATATGTGTGTGTGTGTATATTAGAGATTACAAGATTACTACCCATATGTGTCCTAAATGTTGGCTTGGTTGTAAAATTAAAATATTGTTTACTTCTGAGAGTTCTACATTTGCTGACTTTGCAAAAGATTTTCTGTCATAAGACATTGTAGTCATAAAACCCTTCCAAAAAGTGACAGGATGGAGAATGCCAGATGGGCTTCCATATATTTTAAGAGACTTTTCAGGGTTGATGGGTTGATAGATAAAGCATTTATGCTCTCTTATTTAAATCACAAGTCTGCTTATGTCCATGTCTTTGATTTGTTCAGCTAATTCCTCACTTGTGTTGACCGGCTCTCATTTAAAAATAACAATCGATTTAACTGGCGAGCCGTGTGTTGCTGCTTGTTTAATGATTTTCCATCTAGCTGACTACCTGCTTCCTGTTTTATATAAGTAGGCAGATAGTATTTTCAATTTGCATGGCCTTAATTAGATAATATATGTGCTTCCTTTTAGTTATGACCATGAATCAATTTGAACATTTGTTTAATTCCCAATAAAATCCACCAAGATTAGGTTTTTCAGGTGGCTGAAATGAAGTTGTTCTCTTGCCATTTCCAAGGTTTACACAGCACTGATTGCAATAAAACCTAGATCACAATCTGTCTCACACGCTGTAATTGACATTGAGTAAACATGGGCAGTTCCAACCATTAATAGAAGTGGTAATATTGAGGAGATACCCTACGGTCCTTGTTTGTTTTGCGTGGTATGCTTGTAATTACTCTCTATCTGCCTTGTGGTGTTTATCTCCATATGACAAAACAGACCTTGTTGTTAAATTCTCAGTCCCTGCACACTATACTACCAAGTGCATTTTTGTTGTCATGACTACACTACTAGCAGCTTGAGGCACATGGCATTTAGAGCTGGTTCTACAGTTACAAATATCAGCTGATTATTACAGTCACTGTGGAAAAGCCAGTGGATGATTGCACTGCTTTGCAAGCAAACATTCATTTGGACACAAAGCCCACACTACTTTGGCAGATATATTGTGGTCCCTTGTTTTACAGCAACAAACAGCAGAACAGGTATGCCCACAGGGGATGCTATAATAAACCCTAATAGTGAAGCTCTAACTCACCATCTGGTAGGGTCTGACGTTTAGTGGCTCTTTGTGTTGGGTAACTTTGGCTACAGTACCTTTGACCTCCATTAATGCTTTTTCTTTTTCAAACTACATCTAAAAATTTATTAGAGATGCAACTATTGATGGATTAACCGCAACCGTGAAATGAATTGTCAACTGATTTGATTATTGATTAAGCAGTTTGAGGCATTTTTTGATAAAAAAAGGTCAAAATTAGCTGATTCCAGCTTTATGTTTTGTTTTGGGTTGTTTTTTTTTTGTTTGTTTGTTTTTTAACAACTGTAAAGCAAACACCTGTATGACAAAAAATTGAATTTACTCATGTTGTTGACAAAACAAGACATTTGAGGGCATTATGTTTGACTTAGGGAAATACTGATTGACAGTTATCACCATTTTCTTCGATGTTTTTTTATTTGAGTGAAATTGAAAAGACAAGTTGAATCATCACATTTCCTCAACTTGTCTTCTTAAATTAAGTCAACTTAAAATTTTAAGGCAACCCAGATACCAGCTTTTTTTTTAATTAAACAATGTATTTTGTTTTGTTTTTACACTATAATTGTTTAATTGAATATATATATATATATATATATATATATATATATATATATATATATATATATGACAATAACCATGAGTTGCAGCCCTAATGGTAATGTTTTTATATATTTGTATAAAACCCTCACCAGTGAAAATCGTAATAATATAATCATGATGGTCATTTTCATAGAATTAGCAGCAGAACAGCTGAACTCACCCCTCCATCAAACCTGCTTTTATTAATGATTGTTGCAGCATTGATCTCACTTGTATCACAGTTATAGTCGTTTGTTTATGTGGTCTGTCACTGATAGGACTGACTGTTTTGAATTTTCTGCCATTTCACATAAGCGTCTGAATTCTGAGTGTGAAATTTATGCACAAAACCCCACAGTGGAACAAAAAGAGCACAGTCTGCTAACATTCCCATAATGCATTATTTGACATTTTACAGATTCCAAAATGAACAGTCATGCAGCATCACACCTGTCAGCAGTGATGGAAATTGAGGATGATTCATGCATGTCTGAAGTCTCAACTTACTGCTTTCTGAAGAAGAAACTGTCTGTGTTTATTAAGACTAGTAAATTGCTTAACGCGGAGGTGATATCAGACATAGCTCTGTGATGGATCATTTTGGCCAGAGATGACTTCTGGTTCTGTTCTATTTTTCAGTAATTTTAGTGAGGTTGTATAAGCCAAAACACAGCCTTGTGAAAGCTGGTTTTAAGCTCATTTGTGGCAGGATGCAAGTTGTTATTGTTATTGTTATTGGCTATTATTTCTGCCTTGGGTATTTATAATTACCTGTATGTATTCTTCCAATTGTAGTCATGTGTAAAAAGGACAAAGTATCCCTATTTTGGCTGAATATGAGTCGGTGGTTGCAAATAACTACCAGGGACTTGCCTACATCTATATTTGTAATGGCAGGTTTTGTGTATGTAACGGCTTTTCTTCCACACTCTACATGGCTCGGGGGCTGCTGCATAATTTAGTGGTCTGGAGTGGTGACCTCATCCAAATTGTGACAAGGAACATTTATTACACTCTTTTCATATTTGTGTGGCTTGGGGAGCTTAATACGTTGGTCTTTAACAGTCCACATTTTCAAAAAGATGATTGATGACATCCAGCAAAGACTCTTAAATGAGTGTTACTACATATCTCTAAACGGGATGTTAAATGTCTCCTGATGGAGAATTTTCTGCCTATAATGTATTAATTTGATTCATTGCTTCTAAAGTGATTCTTCAAGGTTTTTCTTTAGTTGAAACAATTACAGGTTGAAAATGAATCCGGCTTCTTTTCAAATGACTTAACAAACCAAAAAAAAAAAAAAAAAGGCATACTTTTAGAAGGTCTATTTAGCCCTTTTTAATCGACACTGGCAACATCAGACCCACATTTTTTTTCTTTCAGCACTGGCCAGTTCTGCCAATGTATTTCATTTCAGCTCCGCTAAGCCGTCCTGTCTCAAACCATTTAAACACAGGACTTCTCTAACTCACTCACTCTACTAGATGCAGTTTAAGCACTGGCGAGCCCCCTCACTGGAGAGAAATGGGAAATGGAAAATCGCTCAAAGTCAGCACTTCTGACTGAACAGCTCGTGTTTCACTTTGCGATAATGCCACAATGAGATTATCAGGAGAAACAGACAAAAACCAAGAATGAGAAATGAGAGTGGAACTTTGCTTACCATAGTTAAAACTCAGATTATACGAGGCCATGCGGCTGATTTTATGAAATTTACATTGATTCCCATGTGGAAACAGAGGGTGCTTTAAGAGATTGCATAAAGGTTACGTGGGTCACTCACAGATTGAGATATCTGTGCATAAAGGTTGGTCCTTTTATTTAGTTTATGTGCCCTCTTAAAGAGAGAATCATCTCCAGACATTTATGAGCCACCCAACTACAATGGCAGCAAATTACCTTTTGTTTACTGTGTTCATAACATTGGAGAAAAAAGAAGAGCAATTTTCATTACCAAAGAAGTAATTTCACATTGAGGTGTTTGAATTATCCAGAGAAACTGCGGCATTGTTTCAGAAATGATACATTGTTTTTGTTAAGTACTTTTTTCAGTGTTTTGAACAGCACAGATTATTCCTTTTACTTCAGTTGTTCTCTAGTCACAGCACTAAATTCAGTGGCAGTTATCTCAAAATGTATCAGCTTAAAACCCAAACTATTTGCATGGTTCGATGCCACCAAGAGAATAAATATGCTTTTGTGATTTAGGCAGACTGACCCTTTAAGCTGTTCCCATTCAGAGGATTTTGGCTATGCCTTATCCTGTGTCCAGGTTTATTTAAAACCTTGGCTCATTTGTCCTTCACCTCATAAAATTGGGTCATGGACTATTTACTATGTCATGGTTTAAGTATATTTCTCTCTTTCTTTCTCTCACTCTCCTTTTCTCTCTTTGTCTCACACACACGTTAATATCAAATCTCATGGAGAACTTTTTCTTTAGTGATGCATGCGTTGTATGTATGTATGTATGTATATGGCTTTTTGTGATTAGGAGGTTAGTGGGGGCATCGCTCATGGAGGTAGGGCGGGTTACATTCATGTTTGTCAAAATCATGAATATTGATTATTTCTCAGTGTGTCGCAATTAACATTTCTGATTTCCAATGTTGATTATGTCGACCTAGATCTGTGTCATTCAGGATTATTTCCAGCTGCTTGTCACACAACCCAATAGGTGACATTTTGCTGAGCTAACGCAGAGGATGCAGTACCTGTCACCAGGGTGGAGTGGGCTTACTTTATCTGGAGTGTCAAGTGAGGGTTTTTAGCAGTCTAATTTGACTCTAAAACCCATTGCTCAAATGACAGATTATCTAATGACTGAGACCTTCATCATGTGGAACATCTGAAAACACTGAGCATCTATTAACGCTAATGCATATTTAATCATTTTCTTCAGCCCGCTCTGTGCGGCCTTGCAATTCCTGTGATGATTCTGCAATAACTTGGCACATTAACAGCAGGAAGCATTACGACTCCTTAATTGTAGAGATGTTTTTGAGAGATTTGTTTGGGGTGTGTGTTAGCGCTGGGCCTGAAATCCATTGCAGCTTGAATATCCGATACTGTATATCTACAGAGAGCACTATATTAGAAAATCTTCTGTAACTGCCAATGACTGTACGGCTTTCCATATGTGATAGAAGGAGCATAGATGTCTTACTTGACGTACACATTTATTACCGACAATCCTGTGTGCATTCTTGCGTGTATCTCCAGTTTTGAAGAACCCGAAAACTGAGAAAGTTCTTCATAAATTGAAGTCATAGGGGTCCACATTTTAACAACAGCATAAATATATCAAAACGTATTTAAAAACTCTTACAAAACTTGTGCAGTATAATCCAAATCTTGTTTAAGCAGTCATATGTCTCTTCTGATGGGGAACTGAACTAGAAGTGGAACTTATATATGTTCTCATCAAAGCCAGATTCCATTGACAAAAACACTAATTTTCCCTTGCTGAACACGGGAGCTGCTGCTCTACCAGTGACTGAACCGGGTCAAGTCATTGGGGCATATTTTAACAGCTATATCAAAACATTGGTTTAAAAACTCAAAAGTAACACAAATTGTAATCCATTGTCTCTATCAGTTCTTTTATTGTGTGACTTTGGTGAATTTAAATAAATCCTTTTAAAGACCAAAGTCACACATCAGCACAGACACACTAATTGAAGGCAGTGGATTCTACTTCACTAGTTGTTAATAAACAGGTGTTTTCATATAACTTTTTTCCTTTCTTTTTTTCCCCCCTTGGATTCAATATATGATGCACAAATAGTCATTTGATGGGTGAAGTATCCCTTTAACTCTTTAAGTGAGTCTATTTTTTAGCTTGTTGGCGTTGTGAAACTTATATATACTCCTTTTTTTCTTTATCAACTGAATACAGTTTTCACTTTTCAATGTGGAGGCATCTTGTAGGAGGCAGACACTGAGTGCAGAGCAGAAGGAGAGAGACACAGCCAAAACATCACAGGAGCCAAGGGAGGATTATCCAAGTGGTCAACATCCGCTTAAGTAGTCTGCTTGGCGCTTGACAAAATGTTTGAGAACAGTGTTTTACGCATGCATTTTAAAATCGACATCACTCATAATGCAAAAGTGTGCAAACATTATAACGCATTAAAAAAAAAAAAGTTGTTAACTCTGGCCAAAGTTATTTTTCATTGCTGCAAGAACTTTCAGGCACACATTTATCTTACCTTGAGCTATATTTCCAAAGGCGTGCCTCAGAGGCATTTATCATAGAGATGGAAAAATTAATCTGTGTCATCGACTGGGTTAAGACTGTGTGTGTGTTTTTATGTCTGCGGACACCTGGGGCTCGTCACATGCAGCAGTTACCCTCAAATCAGGGCGTTAATGCAAAAAAAAAAGAAAAAAAAGAGCTGTTTCAGGTTTTACTCTGTGCAGTTATTCAGCAAACTTTGTGATTCCACTGTGCAAAAGCAGGCCCCTGGTAGCTGGCATGAAAACAGCTGCATTTGTGAGTATTTGTACGTGGATTTATTCCGTGTGCTCAGGGCTTCTGGTGTCTGTGTCTCTTCCCTCGTAGTCTGCGCGTCTTAACACTGTTTGCTGTCTGAAGGAAACAGATTTGATGGCTAATGACATCTGACAGAGGCCGTCTGTTATGGTCATGTGATACAGTCTCGGAGCAGCAGATGCCTGCTTAAGAGATGTGGTCTGACCATGAATGCATGCATGAAAAAAATAAACATACCATTTATAACAGGGTGTGTATCCCTCTAGCAGTGTATTGGACCATTGTGGAAAATTTTGCAGATCGATAAGGAGATTTATACTGAAAAAGACCGTTTAATCCATATCGCCCACTCTTATTATATGAAATGAAACAAACAGACATGATGCCACATTTATTCAGTAACATAAAATACAGTATAAACTCACTTGAGAGATGGTAACAACTGTCTGTAATATGTTTAAAGCAGCCATTTTCTGTGAGCCCTCATGGAAAGGATAAACAGCGCAGTGTTTGAAGATTTCAACTTCAAGTACATGTTGGTTTTTTTCTAGCTTGAAAGGATATGTATAACAATTACTTTATGTCTGTGTGAGTCATCAGCTATAGACACAGCTGTTTCTCTAAACATTGCAGGAAATGGGATAGTTTTAATGTTAGCAGGCTATACAACGGTGTGCTTTGTGTGTGAGAAAACAGAAATAGACTGCTTTGATCTTAAACACACCATAACGTCACAGAGTAACAAGTCGTGGACCATGCACGCAAAATCAAACAATCAGCTCATCTCGTCACGTTGAATCATGATGCTTTATTGGAGACACTCGCATACGAAAACACTCGCACGGCCACGTATAATGTTTCATTCACTCTTCCGTCACGTACGCCTACATCCCGTCATCTGAAGCTGCTTTAGCTCGGATACGAATCAATGCACCAGTCAAGTGAATCCAGGTGAGATAGAAATCCACTTACAGACCTCTGATCACAATCAGTGATGGAGAAACCACACAGAGGCAGGTTTACCTTGGCTTCAAAAACACATGGCCGTGACGCGATGGGGGGGCCGACTATGGAAAGGAAAGGAGAGGAGATTACATCTCAGGCTTCATAGGCTGCTCTGTGGGAGGTGCTGGTGGTGCTCAGGAAAAAACACATGGGGTCGAATCCAGAGGACTAATGCAGACTGACAGGGGCTAGTATGTGGTCGAGGTTAGATGAGTGGTGCTAGTGATCTGCAATGTGTGTCTAACATACATGCTGCATCAGGATTGTTTGCTCGTAAATCAGTTTTCTTACACCTACACAAGGGAAGCTAAATTAAATACATCATGTTCACTGGCAGTTATTACAACATCCTAAATGGATACTGTTACATCAAAGACTTCGCCGAACGTATTGAGACATCAAATATGATTTTGTGCTTTGAGGAAGTCAGCAGGAGAGCACACCAGGGTAACATTTTTGATGTCATCACTACACGAATAACACTGTGTTAAGTCAGAGAACATTAGGGGTTATTACTGTCTCCTTTAACATCGTTCGGCTGCGTTTGGATTTAGTTGTACATAAAAGCACGCTGGAGTTTGGTGTCCTGTGGTGTGTGCGGCAGCATAATAGAAAAAGTCATTTTCAAACATGTTCTTTATGATTATGTTGCTGCAGGGGAAAATAATCAGAAACAGCATGCTATAAGGGACTATTTGTTATTTTTCAGAGGACGAGGGTGGCAGAGGTGTGACTTTGCTTTTTAAAAATATTTTCCTGCAGCCTCCCTTTTATGGGGTAAAATGCATTGCCCTCCGTCCATCATAAATAGGCCCTAACCATATATATTAGGGCTAGTGGATATGGATAAAAATGTTAACACAGTAAAAAAAAATATTTTGGTCAAAAATGATGATTATCTACCAAAAACGTCTAATCATTACTTGTTTTAAGTTTAAAAGGGGATTTTTACTTTTGACAAAAAGGAAATTATATTGTTAATTGGGGTTTGAATAATTACATATTGTCAGAACGAACAAATGTTCTGCTGCCAAACAGCAGGACATTTCACAAATCTGAGATAGATTCAAATCGATTTTAATCAAAATAATGTCAATAATTAAAATATTAAATTAAAATAATAACAACAAAATCTTAATTCTGGTCAGGAGCATTTAATAAATAAAACAAAACAAACATCTCGACTGTTTTCATGAAAAAAAAAAAATATATATATACTGTATATAATAATATAATAAAAACAGGAGTTCCTCACCTGCTCTTAAAGAAATATCTGATATGCCCTCCACATTTTTGCAACGACACCCACCCCATGAATAATAAATAGTCCCTAACAAGATGCAAAACCTTTCTAAATCATTCTTCTATTGTGCTTTAAAAGAACATATTGAGCAAGTGAGTCATTATAGGTCTCTAACAAATGTTATACACCATCCTTAATCCTAAGTATGCCATTGTTTTTAAAGCTTAGAACTAGGCTGGTATAAGCTGCAGCCTATACCTTCCCTCTCTAAAGAGACTGCATACAGTCTCTCTGTACGGTTTCCACTTCTATGCCAGACCACTTAGCCACTTTGGCTGGTGGGTCCTGCTGTCTGCTGGAGACCTCTCCAGGAGACCGTTGGTCATAGAAACAATTTGATACCATGCTGCAGTTGCAGGCCAAAGTAGGATGATAGAGAGGTTTGAGGCCAGACAAAGAACTGACACCTTGATGAGATTTCCTGTTGTGTCTTTGTGACTCACTGTTGTTGGGCAGTTATTCTCAGCCACTCCTTTTTCCTCTACCTTTATTTTTTCGATGCCGTTTCGCTTTAGAAAACAGGCACACACACCCACAAAAGAGGACCTTTGACATTTTTTTTCTCTCTCATTTCATTTTGTGTGACAAACACGTTGACACCTTCTAACACCAATTATGGAATACAGGACTGTGTACTGAGAGTTTCAGCCTCCTTTCTTTGTGAAATCCTTTTTGAAGTGGTTGAAGGACAGGTGAAATGAAGGAGGTGTGTCCTTGTGATCTGGAGTTGCCACTACCTATTGTCCCCATCTTGATGTAGATGGACATCCCATAATGGCACCTTGCTTCAATGCACAACTCTCAATCAAAGGAGAACATTCACACATGCATACATTTCTGAGAACCAGCAGAGAATATCTGAAATATTTTCTAAGCATTTTAGAACATCATTCAATCATCTCCAATCAAAGCTGAATTGTCTTCATACAACTCCTCTCTGGGACCAATGTCTGCTGTGCAGTTCTTCAGGTGAAAATGTCGTTGTAAGTCAGCACATTTAATATGAAGTGTCTGTCGAATGTGGTCTGCAGGCAGGGTGTCTGTCTGCGTCAGCAAGGCCTCTAAGTGCTTAATTATCATAAAGACATATACTTTTCTCCTTTCTGGGAAATAGAGCTTTAGCTTTCAAAATGTTCTGTCTCATGTACCTGTCCTGACAGTCCTGGTGATGTGCACAGGTTAAAGTTTAACCCGTTGAAAACTGTTAAGCTAAAATATACAGTGTGTGTACTGAGGTAGGTGAGCAAGAACAGAAACGTATGCTTTCACACATGATATTTGTGATGAGACTTGGGTGGTGGGTAGCATTACAATGTTCAGCCAATACTCATTCAAAAGTCATCAAATGCTGCTGCTTTGTCAGGGATTTCAGTTTAAGATACTTATGCCAAAAGCCACCTCTCACTGCAGTATGATATGCTGCTGGGGGGTGTCAGTTTTTAAAATGGCCCACCGGCACCTTTTGCAATGTTGAGATACACTGCCGGACATCTGGACAGCACTGGGCGCAGCGGTATGCGTGGTATCAGTTAATATCGGGGCTGATGAGAACCTTTCATGATTGTATGATATGCTGCTGGACAGCATCAGGATGAAACGCTGCCAGTAATGATGAAATATAATAAGCTGGAAGGTTCCTGCAGGGCAGGCAGGAGCCGTTGTGTACGGGTCCAACACACCTTATACTTTCGCCTTCCATCTGAATGTGGAGCCAAACCATGATGTTTTTTTCCTTAACCTAACTACAAGCTTCTGAAGTTTAAGGCTATCCATCCGCACGTTTGTTGCTCGATACTAATGACGTCCCGGCGTGTGTTGCCATGTGCTTTAGCTGCCTAAACCTAACCTTTTGCTTTTGTTGACATAACGGCGTTGGCCATGGCATCCTGGAACATCAATAGCAAACAAAGGAGGATACCTACAGTGTAATATGTAAATATGAATGTCCACAAACAAAGCGGCGATATGTGATGACTTGGGATGAAATTGTGTTGTAAATTACTATATACACTGTCTTAGGTTATGCCATTTGAGTAGCAGGCAGTCCAGCACATTAAAGACAAATATCAAAATAACTGTTCAGTTTATTTTCATGGAATTTCTTAGCAGATTCATTGTCTTCAGAAGATGATTTCTAATGGTTTGGTGACCTTTTTTTTCTCTTGCACTACCAACAGGTCAAAATGTTGACATCAACTTCAAGTTGACCAATAAAGAGTATTAATCCTTTTCATTATGGTACTTTATCCAGCTTTTACTCAGGCAAGCAGTCTACCACAAGAGTACATGTGCATACTTGGGTCCATTTTGTCATCTGTCAAGCAGTTTTGCTTTCTGGTAGGCTAAGCATAAAATCTCTCAGGGCTACTCTGTTTTTTAGATTTTTAAACCTTTTTTTCATTTCAAGTCAGTAGTATAACATACAGTTTCTTTCTTGTACCATCAAAAACTAAATCAAGTAGCCTGCTCTGAAACATGGCACTGGAATAAAGCTTTACTTTACCAGGTTTCCTCAATGCAGGGAAAACTTCTCATAAACAATAATCTTCATTTGTAAGGGAGAAAAGTGGAAAGAAACTTGAATATTATCGTGATTATAGGCCTATTAGCTCATTTCTTTAGTCGAGGCTCACTGGCATAAGGGGCATGATGAATTGTGATCGATACAACAAGTGATAAGTGGCTGATTGCAGCAGCAATCAAGGGACAAAGACGGGTTGAAGCTATAAAAGAGGAGTTGACGTCAAATATCCATGAGATTGAGAAGCATTGGCTCCAAAAGAGAGCACATGGCTAGATATGAATGAGTCTTGCCTTACGATACCAATTATTTACTATCAGCTGTAATGATGGGGGTTGGTAAGGGACAAGAATAATCCTTGATTCATTGCCTGCAGTTAATGTGTGATAGATATTTGCCCAGTTCCTCCCCCGGAAAAGATGTCAGTGTGAATATTCATGGTAGTATAGACTGTCAAGTGGACCTTCCTCGTTGTACTTGTTGCATGAACTTTTCATGATGTTTCTGTCACTTTCAATCAACCATGCTGCTGAAGTCTCTATGGTCCTCTACAGCTTTTCCTAATCTTCTTTTACTTTTCATTTTCATTGTCAGTTTCGTCAGTATCCAGAGCTGGAAGCTTATACAGTACCGAGTGATATTGGAACTGGGTTCATATGCTGACGATAAGCCTCTTACGCTAATAAAGTATACCATGCCAACTTTACTCCGATTCCCCACTTATTTATTTATCTAGAAAGGAGGGGAAAACAAAAGAAAGGAATTAACTGGGATTAAGGTCTTTTTTATTCATTTCACAAGGAGGTGGACAGATTGTTTAGGACATTAGGGATGGTTGGAAACTATCTACACGTGGATTATTTGGCGTGGACTAATCTATCTGGAAAGTGTTGTGGAATATAACAGGATTTCATTCAGCCCTATAGCCAGTTTTAATGTTTCTAAGTCTTCATATAATTACATTGTTAATTAGGTCTGTTAAGCAATACTTTGAGTGTTTGTGATTTTTTATTGCACATTAGTATAGTATAATTGAATGAACCAAGTCTTAAAGAGAAATGTGGCCATTTTTTGTGTACTTTTTAAAGTGTTTTATGTAATTCATAATTTTACTTTCAGGTATTCTTCAGTATTTCCTTCTGTCGTAGTATCTTAAATACATCTACATGTCAAGATACATGTTAGTGTAGAGATAAAAGTCACATGAAAAATCCTGATAAACTGTGTGAGAATGAAACTAAAAAAAGATGCTCAATCAGTAAAGAAGCTACTGGTGAATGAGGCTGCAGGGGGTCGGAGCTCTGCAACAGTCTTGTGTTATAAGTGAGTATTTGAGTGGTGTTCCATTGTATTTTTTTAGTAGGTGGGTGGCAATTTCTTTATTTCCGACTTGTCCGAAACAGCAAAACAGCCAAGGTGTTATATGACACACATGCCAACAGGTGCAAACTGGGCAACATACTAAATACTAAAATGCTCAGAGTGGATCCTCCAGGTGACTTCTATGTTGATGAAAGAACTTTCACTTTCACCTTCAGATTTGTATTTATTTTAATGAAGCTATAAAAAGGAAGGTCACTGTATTTTTATAAAAAATAATAGGTTGTATGTACAGGGTGCAAAATGCCAGAAATTGAACTTTCCAATTCATTTCCAACTCCGCATTTTCCTGTGACACCGCAACACATTTATAAGCCGCATCCATGCATTCTGTATCATGTGAGCTACAGCCTCTGTAAATTCTGAAATATGCTACAAATGTCTAAAAATAATAAGATGCCCTTACAATTTCCAATTCAGTTTGTGATGGATGTACTGGAAGATAGGAAAGGTTTGTCCTCAATTCATACTCAAAGCACTCTGCTTCGTGACAGCCAGTGGGTGTCTTAATGGAACATTAAGTACATGTGTTTTGCCTCCATGGTCATGCACAGTTAATTGAAAATGTGGCTGTGGAGTACTCTGTTTTGAATGTCATTCATAAACCTGATAAATTCTTGGAATTCTTTATTAATTTTGGATGATGCATTTCGTGCCATCCAATTTTGAATTCTCTGATGATTTCTTATGTGCAATTGTGCCAACCACATCACCTGTCAATCCTGCCACCAGACAAGTCTTGATATTCAACATTTTCTCAGACATGAGGAAGAGCATACTGGCTGAAAACGTCACTTGATTTGCAGAATAAAATCTTTTAATGGGAGCTTTCTGGTGTGCGGATCTCTATCTCTTCACACTTGTTCATCTTGGATCCAGCACCCACTTAGGTATGTGGGTGTCTTATTTTGAATTTCTCTTGGTAGTCATGGTTGACAGTTGAGGGTGGTGTAGGCCAGGCAAGTAAAACTACTTGGTAATTGGTGTATGAAGTCAGACACGACATCGACCTCTGGACCTCCTCATCCTTGCTATTTGCCTTGCTACATAAAAGACAGTTCTGCTTCCTGGATTGGTACCAAACATTGGCCTTTAACAATCATGTACTACAGTATTGCCCAAAATGGACATTATTTCTACCACTGGGCTGGTAATACCTGAGCCAGAATTCATTTCTGTGAAACAGTGCTAGACCTCTTCCCTAGTGCTCCACACAAACCCAAAGGACATGACCTAATACTTGTATGGTCTAGTCCTACTTTTATTTCACCTTTGTTGTAAAAGGCTCTCTGCTAGGTGGTTATAGGGCTCAGAAGGTAGAATACTGAAATTACAAGTCTACAAAGAATTTTGGTTAATATAAGCAGAGTAGTAATTTGTCTCTCGTCCTTGATCTTGGTCTCATAATGATGTATTTCTTGTAACTAGTTGAGTAAAAAGTGATTTTCAAACTGTAAAGAATAATTGTTGAAAAGATAAAACAATCTGAGCAAGAGATCGGCCATGAACATTTGTCACTTTCTCTGTCACTGTCTCATGAGTAACAATGTACTTGACTTATGATCATGTACATCCACAGTCACCCCCTTAGTGTGTCGCAGGTCAGGAAGCCAGTTAAAATGAACATGTTGGACACAGCTGGGGCATGACGCCTTACAGTGCACCACTGATTTATCTCCAGTGACAGGGGACCCAACTCAGCATGCCAATGGCATTACCATCATTAATCAGGCGAGACACAGCCATGCCCACAGGAAATTAATTAACTCTTAAAAATCAGCATAGGCTCATTATTTATAGTGGCTAATTTATCGCAGGATTGTACATGTCTTGCCTTAATCATAAAAAACCCACATTAATAGGAAAAGAGGGATATTCATGTGTAAAGAGAGAAAGAGAGGACAGTTGAGTCACAGGAACAGACAGAAAAAAAAGATGAAGCTTTCTCAGACAGGCAGCCAATACTAATATAGTGTCTTGCACTGATTTTAATTAGTGTAGGAATTTTCAGCTTTGAATAACTGTCAGCGCTCCAGTTGAGCAATTTTAGCAGCTTAGAACACACTCCTAAACGTCTGTCCATGACATGGATGAGTGCATAACACAGGACCTTGTGAAATGGCACCACTTCTTTTAAATAGAGAGGAGCTGCTCTGCTTCTTGGCCCTTAGATTTGACCGTGTAATAGCAAATAAAACGCTATAGATCAGATTTGATATTCAGATCCTATTTCTGAATTGTTTGGACAATTGTTTCCTCTCCAGATATTTCCTTTTTGGAGGGAATTGCTACTGTTTCAAGGGCTTGGAAATGGTTTAGTATTATGTGGCTAGCTACAGTCAGTGCCAGTGTTGGACATATTGTGTGCCCAGCTAAATCCAGTGGTTAAGACTCTCTGGAATCATATGTAGCCCCCATTGGCCGCAGACAGAATCCTGCCAGTTCTTTGCTATTTTTTTCCTCTCTCTAACCTTTTACTTGCTTTAAACTACCCCACATATCCAATGAAATGATAAAAAATATTCAAATGTGCTTTTCACTTTACATGTGATTGCAGAGTGCTAATAGATTTCAATATGTGTTATTTCAAGTCAGCAAAGGATGAATAAATACTCGTCCTTGAGAGGAGTGGGCAGTCTATCTCCTAAAAGACCAAAAGTGCATTGCATCATGCAAAGTGCGTCTGCAGGATAAATTTTAACCAGATTGACACTTGACTACATTTACTGTATATAAACATCAAAAACTGCAATGCCAGTTGAGAGAACAAGCATGCACATGTGGGAAGAATTCTGTGAGGGCAGGTTATTTTGGCATTTTACCTGATGATCGGCTTTTGAAAGGGGTGAAGGATATAGTGCAAAAAGGTGGGGGGGCGGGGGTTATGAATATAAAGCATACATCTTGAAGATCATCAATTTGAGATGATCTTTGTCAATAGCTGTGTTTACATATAGCCATGTAATAATCAGAATAAGAGACCGGTACCACTTTTCAGAGTAATGTATTTTTGGCAGAGGAACCATCTTTTGAATGGGGGATATTTACAGGTCTTTGATAGAAATGGAGGATTTGCTCTCTGTTTGGTGATTGTGTTTTCAGAAAAGAAAATGTTGCCTCAGCACAAAAACAAAAAAAAACATAGCAAGAAACCAGTAGTGCTAAACATTCAATTCATACCCACCTTTTTTAAAAGTTTACCCACGATGAAGTCCCTGTTAATCTGTAATCGCCACAGGCTTGACATTAAAGGCATTAAAGGAGGCATTGTTATAGCAACGACGCTGGTACAGGCTATCCAGCCAGATACAATGATCCACTTTCTAGTTAAAACCGATTAAGACCTTCATGTATGTCACCTCAGAGTCTGTGCCAGGCAAAAGATGGATCTTGCAAGCAGCTGGCGATGTGTCAAGCTCATCATGTCAAGCTAGACCAATTCTTATTAAGAAGAAAATAGTCACAGACTGATTTCCATATACCTTGCAAAGTTTTCAGTGCCAGTGCTATGACAAAATGCATTAAGGGGCAAAAGAACAGCCTGAGGGACACAGCGGAAATCTTGGGCTTGTGCCAAAACCTGGATGGCTGGCTGAGACCTGACAACATGTGCGGACTTTGCTGAAAAGTTAAGGTCTGCCAGCTTGGAATCACCCAAATCTGGAAGCACTTGTCTTAGCAGTGGAGAACTGGTATCACTTGAAGGGGCTGAGATTGTCAACATGCTTGTGTAGCATTACCCTCTGACCCTCCGAGAACAAATCAGGACCAAAAGAGGCGATAAAAGTACAGTGAGTCAAAACTTAAGAATCCTTGATGGTGCATGCAGTTACTGGAGCAAGACTTGATTTTTATTCCTGAAAGTCATTTCAGTTTAAGGTTCGTGAGCAGAGGCTGAAGTCCAGTAAGAGAATGGGAGCACAACAGTAAGAACCCTGAACCAAGTGTTTCTGGCTGTGGACAGAAACATCCCATGTGGCGACCCCTGACGGCCAGTGACCCATTGTATATCAAATCCTTGACCAAGCTATTTATGATTTGTTCTTCTCCTCTTGAAGTGCATGCCTGGATATAGAAGAGTCCCAATTGAATTCCCTCTATAAATTCATCCTTGACCGGTGCTGTTTCAGTTGGGCACACTTAACACATCATGGTCTGCTGTTGACAAGGCCATTGTTTTTGGTAAAGGCCATTAGTACTGGCCTTGGAACAACAACCCTAACAAAAAGCACCCAGCAACTGACATCAGTGTGACCTAGACTTTTCATTTATTTTGAAATGACAGTATTATGTCAAAGATAGACAGAATTCCTTTGTTGGAAAGTGAAGTCGCATTTTCTTTGGTAAATTATTTTCAATTTAAAAATCTGAAACATTGTGTATACAACTTGTGTATTACACTATTGAACACTGAACCAATTTCACAAAAGGCAACAGGTCACAATAGGGCTATTCAACTGAGAAGCATCTCTTATGCTGTAAAATTAATATATATGTGTATATATACACACACACACACACACACACACACACACACACATATATATATATATATATATATATATATATACCACGGGCCTCCATGCACCTTCACCATTTCCTTTGTGCTCACCACTTAGGGGTCAGCAGGTTATTGGCCTGGCTGATTATGGGGCCCAATATTTGGTATTTTGTCTATTATCTGTATCAGTGTATTATTTTCATGATTGCTGATAAAATAAAGTAGTGAAAAAGTTTGCGTATTACCCTCAGCCAGCACCAGGGAAGGCAGTCTGCAATACATGCAAAGAAAGTTTCAGCTCGGGAGGAACTTTTACTTTGTAAAACCTCAGGGAGCGTTTATTATTCATTCATTTTTTAAATTAAATTGTCACTGAACTTTATTAAAAAAAAGTTGCAGGGAACTTTCTGTATATCATGTTGAAAGTTTCAGTGTTTTATTAAACTTTTCCAAAACGCATTTAAACAAAGTTTTGTGTTTAAATTTTGACAGAAATATTTTCATTTTTATTGTAAAAATGCATATTGGTTCCAAATACAGATTATCAGTCTCATTAAGAACTAATAATTTTCAGTGTCGGCCCTGAAACACCAATATCGGTTGACCCCGAGTGTAACTGACTTGCCCGCCAATTAGCTTGTTGTTCTAACCCTGGTATACATTTCTAACAGCATAGGGCTAAAAGCTTTTGGGCCGAACTTGTGCATGTGAACTTTGGTTCCACATTAGGTGCATCAATCTACACACCATGCATTAATGTATGACCCCCAGGCCATGACAGTTCGGTACAAATACACAAACTGTTACTTGGCACCCTGTTTTCCTCTCAAATAGCTTTCGTCTGTGTGAATAATGCTTTTGTACTTCTCTACAACTATTATTCCAAGTCCATCAGCATGGATCGTTTTCTTTTGCACCCCATTGCTTTCCAGACATGTGCAACATGTGTAGAAACTGACTGTCATCAGATGCTAAAGAAATTAAATGAACTGTAGCTGGGCTCATTATATCTGAAGTCTTGGTAAAAACATTGCTAAATTGAAAAATTGAGGCAATACAATTTTTGAGACATGGGTGGAATTTTGCAGCATGTTGATAAAATATCCCTCAAATTTAAAAACATTTTCATTGGAGTCCCCCTCCACATTACGTATGGGGGAATAAACCTTGTTTGTTGGTCGCCATTTCTGCATGTCTGCATTTATTGTGACCTTCTTTGGCACATTGTTGACACGAATGCTGTAATGCAGTTTAGAATCACTGTGTCAATGCATTCTACCCTTCTTATTTGACCGAGGTCTCAACTAAAGAGGCCAAAACAAAGGATTAGTAAATCTTAATGTGTGTACTATTACACCCAAGCCTCCCACTTTGGCTCTGGCAGACAACCGCCATCGGTGGACAAGCCTTACATTATAGTGAGAGAGATGTGAAATCAGAATAGGTCTTGTTAATGGGATTGTAGTGTTTTAGAAGAAGCCCATGCACTCAGCAGATAAGGGGACTGTTTATCCCGTTAATGTGTCACTTTAAATACATTAGGAGTAGGAGGGCTCCTGATTTTTTTTTTTTCTTCTCATTTTGGCACTCTGCCTCACTAATCCTGAAGAGCGCAAGGGACAAAGCATTTATAGATCCACACATAAATTGCACTTTAACTGTTTTGTAGTGGGTTAATGATGCTAATTTCCTGGGGAAAACTAAAATGATATTTTCACTTAATTGTACAATAAAATCTGCAAGGAGGCATTATTTTTTAATATCGATTTAAATAATTCAAATTTGAGGTGACCTTGAACAACAATGGAGGCACAGACACACACTCATACAGCATGTAGGCACATATGCCTATGCAAAATGCACACACATACACACACACACACACACACACATGAACGATAACACACACAACAGAATGTATTCACTGCTAATGAGAGATAATCCAGGTCCCACTGAGCCACAGTGGGGCAATGGCAAGCAGCTATTTGTTTATTCTATTTACACTGTCACAAAAGGTTCCCAGAGGTCTGTTAGTCCCTCTATAAAACAAATGCTTTTCTATAATGCATTGCTTGCTATGCACTTGTCTTTGTTTTCAGAAAATTTGTAGGATGATGACTATTTGTGGATGGTTATGTTGCCATTTTTTTTTTTTTTTTGAGTAGTTCAAATTTTTATTGTTGTTTTTTTCTGTAAAATGCTCTCACAGACACAAGATGCATTATATTGCCGTGACTTTCACTTAACTGGGGTAAAAAGAAGATGAATATCTGCTTTCTCTCAGACACTCTCTGAGACTGCCTAATACGGTTACTGCCACGCCTTGGTTGTGTGTTCAGAAGTCAGAAGTCACCTTCTCCTTCATGCTGGGAGGCTCACTGGCGGTGTTTCTGAAAATATGATTGGTTTTCTGTAGGAGGTGGTCAGTACGCAGTCCAACAGCTGCCACTGTGATTGAGCACAGTAGGAGTTAGCGTGGGTGTGGACATCAGTGATAAGGTCTGAGTTGCACTAGCAGGGCCTCTTGTTAACAGGGGATCCTTTAGAGGACCCCACTACGAGTCTCCAAGGACAAAGTTGGTCTCACAAACTCCTGCTCCGCTGATAATAAACTTGCATGGTTGTTTTCTTTGTCACACACTGTGTGCAGAGCCACAAGATTTGGAAATGCACTGCATTCGTCACCAGGACAGTCTGTCAGTGACTAATTGAGACACAGATTTATATAATAGGTCCATGAAGTTACTTCCAGTATAACTGGCAAATTTAATTATCACAGGGAATGGTGTAAAACTATTTTTTTGAACAAATTAGTTTCATTCATGAACTGCTGTAATTTCGTGGCTAGTAAGGTGGTGGAGTGAGCGCTACTTAAACATTTTATTTTAAAGAATGGCAGCTGTAAAAGTGTATAAAGTGGCCTCTGCAGTGGCGAGCATGTAGGGAAAGTAAGATGGTAAACAGGTCAACAAGAGAAACGGGTGAGTCAACAGAATTGGATCCCACAGTGCTGATTGAGCTCGGAAGTAAAGAGACAGCAGTCTACAGTACTTAGACGTCTAGAGGGGGAGAAACTTACTGACAGTTTTCTCTTTTCTTTGCCTGTTTTTGTAAATTTCACATACTGAATGTTAAACAAAAATCTTAGTACTGTAGATGTACATCATTAAGGTCTTGTGAATTGTAAAATCACCTCTAATTTTACCACTTTACTATGCGTATTTATTCATAAATCCAAAACTAGAGGGGAAACACCACAGAAACAAGATGAAATGTGGAGACTTTTTAGATTTTTGTGTTTGCAGACAGCTGTTGGATTTTAATTATTTGGTTTTATTAACTACAATTTCAAACATATTTGACATTGGTGGTTTATCACGGTGCATGGGCTGATTTTCATTTCCTTTTCAATTATTTTACAAAAAAGAAATTAAAACTAGCATTAGGTGTGTTATAGTTACAACTGGTGCAACTCAGTTTAAAATGTTTTTTCTTTAGCAGGTTTCTGTTCTGCAGCACAAAATCACATTACAGTGCAAAATAAAAACAGAAAGAATCAATAGTGAAGAAAACAACAAAACATAAACGAATACATAGATATTATAGAGTAGAGGACTTAAGTGGGGTGAGCAAGATGGTGTATGACATTTGAATCAGTGGTTGCTGGTATGTCCATTCATTAAGTAGTGTTTATATGTGAGTTTAAAAAGTGTAATAGAGGGTATTGCCCTGCTGTAATAGTGATCTTGTATCTGAGCATAGTTGTTTTTTATAAGGCATCAGAAACAGTGATGCATGCCTGTCTTGTGACTTGGATGTAGAGCAGTAAGTGTGGGATTGGTCTCCACTTACCCACAAAAATTGAAGCCAAAAAATCCCTGATGCATCTGCTGCCATCTTGTGCTAATGACATCATTTCGGGCCAGAGTCTGCACAGTATCGAGTGCCGTGGTACACTGGTCTGACCAGTCACGAGCAGCGCCATTGATTGCACACACACACTGGTTGGCAAACAGAGCTCTCAATGATGCTGTCAAAGCCCATTTTTTTATAGCATGAAATAACACATTAAACCAAATTTTTTAGGAAAAAATGAACACATAAGTAACACATCAGGATAATTAGAACTACCTAATTAAAGTTTGAAAATGCTCTTACAGTGTCAACCCAATCGCGAAAATCTTGAGTCTTTGTTTTCTGTCTTCCTTTTTTCATTATTTGTTTTCTTATGTGCTTATTTAGTCCCTTATACATGAATGTTAAATTATTATTATTATCATTATTATTATTATTATTATTATTATTATTATTATCATCTTTAATTACTCGCGCCATGGGTTGGAGGGTGGCTGTGGAGGGTGGGCTTGAGTGGGTGGAGGAAAGTGGGCATAATTGTATAGTGAACTATTATCTGTCTATTTCTGTAAATTAAAATTAAAAAAACAAACAAACAAACAAACAAAAAAATGACCTAACATAACAGAAACCATCTGTGAGAAAAATGAATTTGAAGTCTCCTTGAGTTTGAGTTAGTTTGGCCCATGTCCCATTCACTAACATGGAGGGGGGGGGTTATGCAAGTTAATAACAATACAATTAGACTTTTGTTACACATCAAAGAATTCCACTAAAATTGCCTGTAAATGTGTAAATGTGGATCTCTTTCTTTTTCCAAATGAACTTAGGTATGCATCATTGATGACGAGAAAACAACATGGAGCAATTTATGTGATTCAGAAGCTAGACCAATCATTTCAACAGAAACCTGTGCTCGGTATCCTACTGTGTGTCAGGCCTGTGCAGATGACACTTACGTTTCCCGGAAAAGGGAATAAATAGCCTTGATGCATTTTTAATTGTGTTCATTTCCTTTGGTCTTTGTGTGAATGCCATCTATTTCATTAGTGTTTGTAATGAGACATTAGGGTGGCATTTAGTTGCACGGGTGTTAAATTGGGAAGGGAAACCCAGGATGGTTTTTGTAACTCATCCTAAATTTCCCTAAATATTCCATAGCTCCCACCAGGTCATTTTTAAATGGTAATGGTGCCATTAGCATTTTGGGAATGGGAGGATATGACAGCAAGTCAATTTGGTAGCTAATCAGGGGTGCATTTTTTTCAAGCTGTTTATTTTGCTGCTGATGAACAGTTCCTGTCAACAGCTCAGAGTAGTGTAAGTGAAAAGTGAAAATGTAGTAGAATATGCCATTGTCACAGATGACAGAGGCGTTTTGAGGCAGAGTTTGAATGTCTAGAAGGTATGCTAATGTTCTTGAACACTTTTGATGAGTGTCAGACTGATAGATCCCCTTCCCCTTTCTGTCTCTGGCTGCTTGTCTCTCTCTTTCATACACTCACACCTCTCCTTTTCTGTCCTTGCTTTCATTTTGGGCTGAGACATTTGAAACCGAGGAATCTGTCCTTATTCCCTCATATGAATTATTGAATATTCATCTGCCATCCATAGGCAGCCTGAGCAATGAGATGTGAGGTGCAGTCAGTGGAAGACGCACACATTATGCCACATATGTACTGTAATGACAAGCAGCAAAGTGCCTGTAGGGTGTCAACTTTCATCACAGTAAATGTTGATGACACGGGCTTGTTGCCGGGCTGACAAACTGTCACAAAGCTGTCAGGCTCGCACAATCACTGACTCTGCACTGCTATGATCACCTTTAAACTGATGAGAGCCAACCTTTCAGGAATGCATGTTGTGTGGGCAGACAGATCGTAGACGTTATGTACCGTTAAGGCCATATATTTAGGCTAATAACATTCAAAAATTCACTCAAACATTCAAAAAACATGTCTTGCGTTAACTCAAATGGGCATATACTTTTACTACCACAAAGTTGATGATGATGATGAAACCTCAGCAACTGGCAAGACCCCCCCCCCCCCAAAAAAAAGAATGCAATAAGCAAGGAAAGAAATGACCTCAAACTTAGCAAAACGTTAGTAAAAATACAAGAAAATTACCTAAAAATAAGTAAAGAAAAGGTAATTACAAAACATGACATGGAAAAAGTGCTTGAAATTATAATAATTCTGCAACATACCTTTAAATATGTAATTATAATCATTGTAAATGTAGTTTTCCCCAGGCTTTTTGGCTTTTTTCTTTTTCCCCTAGACATTTTTCCCTATCTTTTAAAAATCATTTTCTAAATCTACGAATTTCATGCACTTTGTGGAACATTTCTCACAAAATTGCTCATTGATTTTTTTTTTATTTTTTTTTAAATCCAAACAATTTGCTGAGGATTCAAAATTTTAAATACTTGTGAAAGGTGTCTGAGAGCAGCACAGGGAAAGTGTCTTCCATCCAGGTTTCAATGGGTTAAATTGTATGGAAGAAACCAGAAATGTAAGGAATTACTTTTGAGAGTTTCTAACAGGCATTTTCATAATTAGCAGCTATCTGGAAAGTGGTTAACTGGGAAATGTGCACCTGTATTTAAGCCCCTACACTTAAGAGTCAGAGCCTTTTTGCACTTGATACCCTGGGAAAATACAAAGCAACTTGACCAAGACCTCTTAAAAAGAATTGTTACCCTCCACAAGTCTAGTTCTGTCTTAGGAGTAGTTTTCAAGCAAACGAAGATCCCACGAGCGTCTCTGCAAAACATTATATGCAGGTATAAAAATCTTGGAACCACACAGACACTGACTCGTTCAGGAAGAGAGCGAAAATGATCCCCTCGGGCCGAACGAACCTTGGTTGAAAAGGTTCAGCTGAACCCCAAGACAACAACAAAATACTTGGAGGAGTTGAAGGCACAAAGTACCAATGTACTGTAACTAAATCCATTATCAAGAGAGCCCCACATCATGCAAGGCCATTTAAGCTGCTGCAAGAAGCTTTTTCTGCAAGTTTAGTTTGTATGTGATCACCAGTGCATAGACATAGCCTTTTGGAGGCGGGTTCTCTGGTCAGATAAGAAAAAAAAATACACTAAATTACTTCTGGCTACAATGTTCTGTGTGTGTGGAGGAAATATGGTGAAGCTTTCCATTCAAATAATACCATCCCAACTGCAAAGCACAGGGATGGCAGCATTGTGTTGTTGCGTTGCTTTGCTGGAAATTGGACTGTTGCACTCTAGAAAATAGATGGCATCATTAGGAAGAAGAATTATCTGTAAATGTTGAAGCAACATCTCAAGACAGCAGCTAGAAATTTGAAGCTTGTTTATAATTGAGTGTTCCAGTGGGAACGCAATCCAAAGCATACTGATGAATTTGTGACAAAATGGCTCTAAGACAAGTTGGCTTGGCTGTCACAAAGCCATCTCCCTACCTGGAAATAAGAGCATTGAGGATTGAATTGAAGATGTATTCGGATAATACGTTTTGGCGATGCTCCATTGACATTGAAGTAGATTTTGACTGTGTGGGCAGGTACAATTTTTTAAAGTCTTTCTATTCTAGTGAGTTCCAGCTGTGATCTAGAAAATATCTGAGTGCCATGGGTAACATTATAGCGTTAAAGGAATTTTTTTGTTCATGATCAGTGGAGCTGCTTCAAGATATGTTGGATGACATCCTTACCAGTTTTTGTTCTGCATAGGGAAAAGCAAATCTCTACTTATTCTAACACTAACATGTTGGAACAGCAAATGCATTTTCAGATTTAGGGTCAGTTTTACTTTATCAAGTAAATCAGCATCTGACAATGGGATATGAAATTAAATTTATTTCACATAGTTTGGCATTTTTACCACAACATTGTCTTTGTATGTATAATCATACAACAACTGCAGTTGATGCTGGTCTTTTCCCAGATTGCCTAAAGGACAGCAATGAGCCCATTACAAAACAAACTCAAAAATATGGACAATCAACACAAAGGTTTTGATTTTGTCCTTTTTTTCCTTTGAAGGTTTTTCACTTTGTCCTCGCACCACAATAGTGGAACAAACTCCCAACTGACATCAGGACAGCAGAGGCTCATCAACTCACTTTACATCTTCTGTCACTGACTGCTGACAGCTGTTCAGTCTGCGCCTTGGCCCACAAAAACACCTTTCTCTTTCACTTACTGTCCCCAAATAGAGCGCTTGAAGTAAACCAGTGTATTTGGTAAAGTTTATGTTTTTGTGATTCTTGCAGTTGTTGGGGTTGTACCCACATGATTGAAACTTCACTTCAAGTCTCTTTGGGTAAAAGTGTCAGCTGAATGTAAAATATAATGTAATAAGAGGAAAGGTTTCAGTGCTGAGAAAGAGGCCTTTAATAAACGGGAGCAGTGAACGTTACACAGTAACTGCAATTCTGACAATGATGCTAGCTAGCCCTGCTAGTGCCACAGTGACTGGACTGTACAACCAGCTCGCTTTAATTCATTTTAGCTTCTTGGGAGCAGTGTAAACAAGTTCCAAATGCAATATTAAAACCTCTTTACCCTATAAACCCTATAAAGTTTATATGGTGCACTTGTTAGCAAAAAGATGCTTATTTACAGATCTAGCAGATACAGTGTTACATTAGGATTCATTTGGAGTTGTGTTTTTAACCACCTGATTAATGTATGTATGGAATTAACTCCCCTTTTCACTCTGCTTTGGTCTCCACCACCTCCAGAGGGAAATTGTTGAGGGCACGCTGTTCATTTTTGTGCTGTTTGCTACTGGCCAGGAGGTTTATAGTGGGTTTTTCGAGCTGTCTTGTCAGAACTGCTTTTAGCTTAATGACAACACAACTAGCAAGATGACACTTTGTCCAGATCTGCTGAGTGTGCTGAAATTTAGTGTGATGATGGATATTTGTACAAAGGAAAGCAGTCGAACATCAGGTTTAAGGTGAGAAAGCTCACTGTTTTAATACATGTTAATGTTTACTGGTTTAATGAACAGTGCAGCAGTTTGCAAGGCTCTATGATCAATGCTAATGCAAATTGCCTTTGTTTAGTGTTAGTGTGCAACTTGTGGCTGCTAACAGTGCAATTTGGCTTTGATAAAGATAACATAGCAGATTTAAAAAAAAAAAAAAACATTAACTTATCCGTAAAAGTCATTAAAAGATGTATGATGCCTGTCTGATGTTCTCCTGCAGCTTATTCAGTTTCAGTGATAAAGTCCTGAATTGATGCATACTGGTGCTTACCTTATTCTTTGTGTTTTTAGTATTTCTTGCGAAGTCGCATTAATTTATGCTTAAGCATTGAGGGTAAAGGTTGACTCTGCTGTGTGGTGGCTCCCAGGCCCTCATGTTCTTACTCTGTGGTTGTGGGCAACCTCATCTCATCAAATATCCAACCCTAAGAGACAGTGCTAAGTGGAAATCACTCTTGCTCAAGGCACAATATTAAAAGAAAACAACTGGAAAAATTCAGTATAAACCCAAAATTGAACTCGGCACTTCTTAGCCAAACCTTGCAAATGGCGAAGGAAAGATGAAAGATCTTAAAGGAGAGACAGATAAAAGAAAAGGGATGAAGAAAAACACAGTAAGACTCAGAGTGAGCACTTATATGATCACCGGCTTTTGTATTAAGAGTTCTGCTGACATTGAGTGTTCAGTAGATTTCACTTGTATCTTAAGTACCTGCAGGGACGACTTAGCAAAGAGAAGAAGGCTTTATCAAGGATTTGGGCCAAGCTTTCAATCTTTGTGCGGGCTGTTATGCAAACTTTATGAATAGTGAAAAGGGACTAGCTCAAGGTTTGCATATTTGTTTTCACAGCTTTTCCACCTTGGTTTTATCTTGAACTTTTCCAGTAATAATGGAAAATGATAGGGCTGTTCCCTAAATGTCGATGATGTGAATAATTAGTGGAGAAGCCCTTGAGTGTATTTTTTTTTTCCTTTAGTTGAATTTCTTTTTTGCTGCAACATTGTACGCGGAGGAAAGCATGATAACGGCACGGTGAGCTATGAATTTTTACAAACTTGTCCCAAAATGACCTTGCTAAATGCAGAGGGATGCAAATCAGTACGACTTATTTAAGTTCACTGCTCCACCACCCTACAAAACTACTTAAAACCACCAAATCATTTACTCAATGAGAAAGCTTTCAAAATCAGTTTCACTTTCAGAGGCTATCAAAATGGATTACATCCGATATACTTAACAATCTGTCTTGTTGAATTAGATATTTTCAAAAATGTACCTTATTTTTTAAATGCTACCCTTTATTTTATTTAGCCATTTACTTCAGTTCACCTTCTTATGATATGAAAATATACCTGTGCATGCTGAAACTGCTGAAATTGGCAATCCACATTGGGATTTGTATTGTCCCTTTTTGTGTCAAAATGAGTTATTGTTGCACGCAGTTGTGACAAAGCATTAACCTCTAGGGCTGAAAAATGAAGGCAATATAAAACTGCCAAAAACTGCAGTTCCCTGAATGGCCACTTGAGGCTGGCCCCAACGGTAAGTCAATCCCCATTGACCCACATGTTAAAATGCCCAACTTTACAGTGCGGTACAAAAAACATTGTTGGCCTCTAAAGCCAATTTCCCCATAAAAAAAACCCCAACAAAATAAACAAAGAAATCCTGTAGGGGTTCTGAAAATCCAAGATGTCAAGAGCCAAAATGCCAAACTTGAGGCCTTAAAATGGTCAAAAAGTTGAAATCATGTCCTATTGATGCAAGTGGAATATCAAAAATCGGGATACTTGAGTCATCTAAACAGCAACCCTATTTGATACAAGAAACTTTGAGTGGGATTCGATATCCATGTGCTGAAAGTTTATTATTATTCAGCAGATGAAGTCTGTCAATGAGAAGATTTTTCTTTAAATGTCTCCTGCTAAGATTTCTACTATCATTTCACAGTTACACAATGACAAAAAAGATCCTTAGGTTTGCTGATTATATCTTTCTGAAGGACTTTTATGACTGAAACCAGTGGCTGCTTGCAAGGTCAGAAACATACATTGAAACTCTCTATATAGTTATATTGCAGGTATTGCATGCTTTGAAAATGGCCAGAAAAGATGTGAAATGTTTACTATTTGCAGTTATAGACTGAACAATGGAAAACCACCAGTATGGCCCCTATAGATTCAGATAAATTGATATTTCTGCAAAGCCATTCTCACATTTTTATGTAATTTGAGCAGTTTTTAATAATAGGTTGACCATAATGTATTTCGGTCTCTCTTCTACTGGAGCTTTATGGCCACAATGCTGATAACCCATAAAAAACACACAAATGCTTCAAATAATCTGTATTACCCTGTAAGGATCCAAACATCATGATATCTCACCATGTCTCTGTGATCATATGTTTAATGGAGACATGTTTTGTCCTGGATCTATGAAATGTTCACTATGGCATTCCTCTGGGTTGTCCTTGCCCTCAGTTTGGGCGACACTGCATTGCTGACACCCTTGCTGCGAGTGCACTGGCATCAGTCACACACATAGGCTACAGTAGGGAGTCACACACATGCACATACACATTAATAATGTTCCTCCTAATGAATTACTAGCAGACCTTGAGGCCATACACCTATATCCAAGCAGTGTCTGGCCAGGTGCCCAATGACAAGCCTCATAGCACAAAAGACAAGGACACACACACACACACACACACACACACACACAATCCCTTTGTCTTTAAATAGCATGCTTACTGAGCCTCCTCATCTGCATAACAATTGTACAAAGGTAGGTAACAACCCTCAAAACTCTATTACTGTCCATCCATCCAGCGTTCCTTCTATTACAGCAAGACGTAGAGCAAGAGCGTTTCAGTTGTTCTCATGAAAATCACTTCCAATTTGGATCAAAGTGTCAGTATCATGCACAGTCACGGTTATTTAAAGCTATCTGAAATGCAAACAGAGCATGTGAGCAAAATGCCAAGGTAAATCTGACAGGAGCTTGATAAGCTCCGTTTAAAACAGTAACAGATGGCGGGAGGCAACTCACTGTTGGCCCAGCAGACAAAGCTTTATCTACTGTCAAGGTGAAAGGTCAAGCAGTGTGTCTTCAGCCCACAGATTAAACATAAAGAGCTGAATAGCCAGCAGTTATGGCATTTAAGAATTTCACACTCTACAAAATTTTACCATAAGCTGTAGTCAGCAAAAGTATAGAACACCTCAACGTTACAGCACAAGTGGGAGGATGTTTAAAGTGTACCTTCAGAGGGTGGATTAGAATTTAAGATGAGATAATGTGTATGTTGTCTTAAAGGAACAGCATGTAGGATTTGTCGGAGATATATTGGCAAAACTGGAATTTAATATTCTTAACCACGCTGTCACTTGTGTATAATCACCCAAATTAAGTTTTCATTACCTTAGCAGGAGCCATTTATATTGACAAACTAAGTGGATCCTCTTTCATGGAGTTTATCATGTTGTTCTACAGGAACCCAGAACAGACAAACCAAACATTAGCTCTAGTTTCTAGTTCTCCTACAGGAGTAGGCAACATGCGGAGTCGCATGCGGTTCATTAGCCCCTCTCCTGCTGTTCCCTGTGGCATCTACAGCTGGGTGACTTTTCCTATGACTTTAGCTGTGGCCAGTCATGCTAGAGTTTGATTCCAACTCCAACAAAGGGAACATGTCAGAGGAACATGGAGAATTAATAGTGTGAGGACAGATTTGTTTGCTTTCACAACCAACTTTGCAATGCAAAGCTTAAGTACCAATTAAACATTAATACCTGCAGAGTAGCCACCTTACTGTAAAACATATTAATGAATGCAGGTTTAGACCTATTTGTGGCGTTCATCGGCTAATTTAGACTTGACCCCTTAACACCTGGATCGCCATCAATACTCTTGTGCTGCTTTCCGGCACCTTCAACAAGCATTTAAACCTGTGAAATGTAGGAAGCTGGTTTGAACATGGTGAGCAATTTGGCAAGAAATGTCATGCAAATTGTTAAAAATTAGTAAAAGGTCAAATTAGCTGGGTTATTGTTAGATAGTATAAAAAAAAAAAAGACATAAAAAATGTCCAACAAAATTACATTTATAATTCATATAATAATACATTTAAAATTGTGTTACAGAAAAAAAAGTATTTTAAGCACTTTTTAAATGTAATTTTTTTTTTTTTTTTTACTTTTCTTTTTTGACACATTCCAACCAATTTATTGCTAATTTTTGAGCCATTTCTTACGAAGTCATTCATAGCCTTCTTTCTTTGAAAGTAATCAAGCCAATTTGCTCAGGTTTCAAAGGGTTTATAGGCTGTCTTACCTTCGTTATGAGTCTCATATATCTTTTTCAGCTTTGTTTGGAGGGGGAGCAAATTGGCCATTAATTCATCAGAATTAATTTATCAATAAAAAAAACAGCATGTACTGGTTCCTGCTTTGTACATGTGAGGATAAATTTCCTTCAGAAAAAAAGCTGAAGATGTCACCAAGTAAATGAAAAAAGGAAAGCATAAGGAAAAAGTAAAGTCAATTGCAGCCCTACTGTAACTCTGGCTATAAAGAATGTTGCCTGCGAGTTAATGAAGCATTGTAATATGAGACCTATATACTTAATATTTGGAGTTTGTTCATTTTCTCAAAGAATGTCCTTTTTGCATGTTCCCTCCTTGCACCTTAAGGCCCATGGCACTTGTGAGCATAGCGCACATAACCCTCCCCTGCCGTCCATGTCCTCTGACCCAGAGTCAGCGGGTTAATAACCAGCTGCACCGAAAGCCATTTGTCATTTGCTACCTGCCGCTGATAGGAGATGTCAGCAGATGTCTATGCCCTTGTCACCCAGCCGCATGACAAATACTGTATCAAGCCTCGCAATCTGAGGCTCCCTGAGGCTTCTCAGTACTCTTCTACTGAACAACCACTCCCACTTGATAGCATTAGATTCTTGTGCCATGATCCATATCGAGATAAACTAGTGATCCCCTTGCTCTTTTTCATTTCCTTTCCCCATTGCTCCATAAATTGCAATTTTTTTTTATTTTTTATTTTCCTGCACATTTTCCTCTCTCCTTTGCTTTTAAACGTTTCCGACTTTCCTTTGATGTTTGATACTTAATGCCAGCACTGGCCTGGAGCTAATGGTATTATGTTGGTACAAAAAGTAGGATGATTTATGCAGATAAGAGGAGGACGTTGAATGGTGAGACAGCATTTCAACAACAGCACTGGACATGTGAATTAAATCAAGCTTGTAAAATCAATTGTCTTCCCATTTGTCGAGTTTTTGTCTCTTGTTTCTCGACAAAGAAAAGGCTTGTGTAAACAAATGGATATTAACAGGAATAAGCCTTCCCAGTCTGTGACTCACTTTGTCTATAATTGATGTGCTGCATTGACTGTGATGGCTGAAACATTTGCAATGCTTGACACTTCTGCAGTTTTGAATTTGTAGATATTTCTGACTAGTACCAGGGGCGAAAAAGTTGTCATCACAAAGATTTCATCAAAGCGGCTAAGCAATGCAGTGGCTTGACAGTAATTCTTCCCGAGCCAGCTGCACAAATGCACAATTATGACAGTCTACGAAGTGTGTCCAGCTATTCAGAAGTTCAAGGTTTGTAGTTGCAGCACAATGTTGGTGTGTGCCGAGACATAGCAAAGCACTGGAATACTAATGCCGAACCAAACACTCACATTTGAACTTTGATTTATTACTCACAGGCTATTTAGATGTTGTTTTTTTTTTTTTTTGTTTTGTTTTTTTTAGATTTCAGCACGGTAAGGTTAGAAATACACACTTTAACAGATAATTGAAACTTCTCATGGATCAAGTGTCAATCTCATCAACCTTTTTCTCCTCTCATTTTTCTCTGCAGAGATGTCAGGTACGGGAGAAGATATTTCTCAGGTACACTGGAAGCAGCAGTGGTTGGAAAATGGGACACTGTACTTCCACGTGTCGATGACCGAGTCTGAGCTTCTAGCCCAGACGACGCAACCCACAGCCCGCGAGCCTGCCCATGCCCTCCATGAACACATGCATCTGCTGCACATCTCAGTTATGGTAAGTTACCAGCACCCTAAGCTTAACAAATGTGGTTGTGGATATACATTTTATCACAACTTCTCATTTGGTGGTTGTCAGATGATTTTTATATTTTTTTAAATATTTTTTATATAAAATGGACTTCACAAATCTTGGTGACATAGGGAATACTAAGGATATCTCTCTAGCTGGCGAGGTAAACACTAACACACCAGCCGGCTGAAATACTGCTAGCATTTGTCACTACAGCTCATTGCACCTATTTCTAATTTCATTGTAAAGTGCTCCCCCATGGCATTTTGTTTTCAAGATTGTTCGACGCAATAAACACTTAGTCCGTGAATCTATTGTACCATTACCTTATCGGTGAAAAAGATTTTTTTTCTCACACTAAGACATCATCTTAGCATGTATAGCATACTTTTATATGTAACTGGGCAAATTAAGGGTACATTTTAATCATACTAGAGTTGGTGATTGTTTGAACAATGAAAAGACAAAGCGAGATGTTTTTTTTTCTGAATTTCTTTTTGTTTCTGTTGACTTTGAATGAATTGTGTTTTAAAATGATAAAATTACTGTTTATCTATATGGAGTCGGATGGGGTTGGCTATAGTAATTTGGGGCTGTTCCGGGCTTAACATAAAGGATCCTACTCTGTAACAAAAAAGGTTAACCTCCATAATAACAATCCAAGTCTGTCAGTGGCAAAAACAAGCCCTTTTAGTGGATGTGAATTTTTTGGATGTATAATGTGTAATTGCCCAGCATTGCAGCCTGTTAAGCAGCTTTAGCGGCACTCTTGCTCAGTACTGGACCAATTTCTGAAATTGCTGACATAAAACACAGAATAGGGTCCAGGTTAAAAAAAAAAAAAAATACCAAAGTTATCCTCTAAAAGTGGATGTTTGAAATGGCCTTTCACTATAAATATGAACACATGATGTATTTATAAAGCGAAACTCCTGCAAGCTGACTACCTGTCTGTTAGAGTCGCATGTGTTGATGCTCCTTATCTTATGGTACTGTTGCTGAGACACCTCGGGGCGATAATGCGCTTTAGATAAGCACGGACTTCACTCCATACTGCATAATGAGTGTGGTGATGTTTCACAGTGTTTGTCCTCCCAGCTGGTATTAAGAAAGCGCTGCAGTTAGTTGCGCTGATACAGTGAGTGGAAAGAGTAATGACTCTGTTGACAAGAAGTCAGGTAAAGATCTTGAAATGTCAAACCAGTCTGGCGAAGGCAGAGCTACAGCTACACAGTTTAAGCAGTGATGCACCTCTTGGTGTATTAGTTCTCGCTGATGGGATGCTGTCAGGGTTTGGGGGAGTGTCAACACTTTAAAGTATGCACTTAGCAACTGGTAGCAAGTGGAGTAGAAAGCTGGTTAGACAGTGATGGCACCTGGCTTTTCTTTATATCCACGCTGTGTTCTTGTATGTGTGTTGGTAGTGTTTTGATTACCATGCTGCAGCTTTATGACTGTGGCGTACAGTATTGCTTTAAATCTACTGAGGCTGAAGATCCCTAATAACAAACACATGTAAATACACTACAATGAAGCTGATAACTCATCTCCCACTGTACATACTTTCTCCTCTGGAACAACCGCTGCTCTTTCACAATCTGTTTTAATTGGACATCTTCTATCTCTCTGCTTGCATTTCAAAAATGTAGCTGGTGATATCATCACCTTTATGGATGCCAATACTTTCTGAGTGCTTTATCTCATCTTGTTAACTTGCTAAATACTTGTGGCTGTGTTTTTACAGCTCGTCCTCTTCTCACAGTTGCGTCATGTCACCTATCCACTTTCTCCCATATTTTAATAACGTGGTAATCTTTATGAATAATATGCATTAGGGTAAAATCCTTTAGATGAATCATCTCATTTCTGAGGGGGTCCTATTATAAATACAGACATAAATGAATTCACAAGAAACGATACAAAGACTTTGAAATAATGAAGAGACAAAACAAACAAAAAAAAAAAAATCAACAATTCAGCCGACACACTGCAACTAAGGCAATCAACACTAAATGATCACAGAGAAGAGCAAATGAACACAACCCCTTGATGGCCACAAAGAGGCCATGAACAAATGTCTAAATGAAATATAGTAGAGAAATGTGCATACATACATACATACATACATACATACATACACACATATATATGTGTTATATATACATTTATTTATACAGGAATTGTTTTTCTTACTCTAGGGATGGAGAAGAAATATTGTGACAAATGCCTTTAGTGATGGAATCAAAGACCAAAAGATATATATATATATATATATATATATATATATATATATATATATATATATATATATATATATATTACAATACAGTATGTGTGTGTGTGTGTGTGTGTGTGTGTGTGTGTGTGTGTGTGTGTATCATACTTTTTTTTACTTGACTGAGAGATATGCACAAGAATTCCAGCGTCAGTGTACACCCGTACCTGAGTAAATGTCAAAAGTCTTGAATCCTGAATCCCCACACTCCTAACTTAAAGTCTCGTGTTTTGCACCTACTCTGTTGTTGGCTTTTCTGCCTCACTTCTCCTTGCACATCCCACCACCTTCTCTATTTCTGTCACTACCCTCTTCTCTGCGCACACCGTCACCTCGTTCTATCCACCTCCGCATTCACTCGAATCCTCTCACCTCTCCTTCTCACGGCCCCACCTCTTCCTCCCGCACCCTTGAAACTCTTTTGGTGACACTTTGGTTGATGGGATATGCGTGACACTGCCACAAGTCTGCCGTAGAAACTGACATAAACACAAATCAAACATATGAATTCAACAAACTGTGTATGTAGTATGTCAGGTTTATGTCACTAAAAATAGCATGTCAATCATAACAACGCACCCCTGATAAAAGCTAGAAAAATTCATAAAGTTGAATTTTACTCTGCACCTCATGACCCTCCTTTCAGTGTTCTCGTTTGACTGTGAAAAGAATTATTGGCGAGATAAAAATTATAGGTTTGAGAGGGTGATGTTTAAAATATTGCTTATCTTTTTTGACAGTATGATTACTAGTTTGGCAATTACTTATTCTCAGTGGCAATCACCATTCCTTTAGTCAGACTTTCTTTACAGCAGACTCTGTGACATATATGTATATATATATATATATATATAGTAGAGCATAAATAGCATTCATAATGGCTCTTTTCTAACTGGAGTTTCCCAGTAAATTGTGGAAGTGAGCCAGGATGCATAACACCTGGTAAATGGTAAATGGACTTCAGCCATCATTAATTTTTTTATTAACACCTGGCCTTTTTTCTAAATTTGACAAAATGTCAAAATCTCCTCCATGAAAAGGGCCTTTTAATAAATCCTGTGGTGTTCTTGCCAACAGCGTAAATCCTTCCTCTACAACCTGCTTATCACTTTCTGCCTGTGACAAACATTTTGATTTGCAAGCAGTCTGCACATATTACCTTGGATTGAAAAGATTCTAAAAAATGCTCAATTTTGAAACAGTCACTCACACCTTGTCCTCTTTACCGCTCAGTATATCTGTGCTTTCAGCTTCAAGTGGTCTAAAATGCAGCATGAAGTTAACAAAGTACTGGGAAACAAAATAAAACTAGAATCTTCTCAACACTGGCTCTCTATTTAATGTAATAATTTTAATCACTGCCAAGTCACTTCAGCGATGACGCATTCAACATATTTCTAGGGTTTCCATTTCATGGCTTTAAAGTAGATGTCACCGCTTTTGTATATTATCCCGCCCGACAAGGACATGTAGAGGTTTATATCAAAAACAAATATAACCATTTTGTCAGAGACCATTCTGTGAGAAAGAAATTCAGTCTCCATTGTCCCTGTCATTATTTATACAAATTTTCTTTAAAGCTACACACTAATTTCATGATTGGTAACATGCATCACATTCAATTTGTTTAAACTACCTTCATATATTCTAATATATTTTATTCAACATTTTTGTGTACCCATTATGTTCCATGTATTTCATTTCCTGGAGCTGCCTCTTTAGTTGGCAATCTAAGGTGGACTGGCAACTCAAATTTGCCATATGTGAGTGTGAATGTGCTTATCTGTCTATGTGTGTTAGCCCTGTATACTGGGGACCAGTCCAGGGTATAGCCTGCCTATCCCCAAATCCCCATTGGATGCTGGGCTCGGCCCAAGCCCCCTGAGACCCAGAGCAGAACAAACCATTATATAAGTTTACTGTTTTATTTGTTGTTTTGCTATTGGATTAATTATTTATGATACTATTATTATAAATATTACAAGAATTAACGATTATAACTCCCCTACTTCTCACTGTATTGGTTGCGTCTCACTGTCCTCTGCGTAACCTTTTCTCATACATCTTTATAATTAGACACAGCTGAACTTGTTTCCTTTGTGCTCCTATCCCTCTCATCTTCAATGCATATCCTTGATTAAAGAACACCCCGACTGCCTTGGCAGAACATCCTCACTCCCATCTTGTCAAAAACGTATGCCTGGTCAGTGGCCCTACGTGTCAAAATATGATGCGCTAGATACTGCTTTAGCATCAGTTTTGCAAACTCAGTAACGAGGTGTTTGCTTCATATTGAGGTTGAGGCCACAAAAGCACTTGTTTCAGTTTAGAAAAAAGATTATGGTCTGGGTTAAAAATAAGTATGTTTGTTCCTAACATGCGTGACGTGATGTGCTGCATTATCAAGTTAAAATACCTTGTTTTTTTTGCTTCACATGGGACACAAACAGTGGTCTCCTGAGTGAAAGTCCTGTGTTTATTTCAGCCATCCACCTCCCGTCCTTTCAACCCTTTGCTGACTTTCTTGGCTATAAGCTTGTAGCTTTTAGTGATGAAGCAGCCCGGTGCGTCTCATACAGACACTGAAGAGGGCCTCAGTGAGCCGGTATCACATGCCAAGGGCCACCGAGCAAGTATCAGTAGTTGAAGAGTTGACAGTGTGAATACCTCGTCTTTGCATGCTAGTAGAGTACAAAAAACAAAATGAGGACCTACTCATCGAAGCTTTGCCCCATAGCTCCACTGATGGCCAAAACTCTACAAAAAAAGCTTTAGCATTTTATCAAAAGACCAAATTACTTATTTCTCTGTTTGGGCATTGTAGGCTCAAAATGTGACCATAAGTATATAATATGTATTGCTCAACCATCCTCATGTTTTGGACGTGGGATTCGTGCTCCTAGTTCCTAGTTCCGAGTTCCTAGTATCATATGGTACTTGTTGCGTAGATGTAAATGTCTTTAAAACCTTAATTAAGGGATTTTTCCATTCACTCTGTGGTCGCAAAAACAAGCTATAAACACAACATATACCAGTAATTTATCATCTTTTACGCTTCTATTGTAAACTTTTTAGCCTATTCCAACCTCCAGTTAATATAGAACAACATCGCCATTTGTCGAAGTTGTGCTTTTGGACATTTGACAACTGCAAGTCCAATATGTTTGTTCCTTTAAGCTCTGTTTAAGGAGTGTTAAGAGTAATAGTCAGAAGTCGCTGGCTGGAAAAACGGTAAGCTGAAAATGCTTCATAGGTCTGAGAGAACTGCAAAATCAGAAGATAAATATATGTGTGTTTGTTTCTACCAACAACCACTTTAACACTTTTAATAGTGATCCATTTTTAGAATAAAAATATCGATTGCAGCTGCTTTAAACAAGGTTTTCACAGTGACACAGGTACATTGTCTTTGCAAAAACAGTGTAATTGTGTTTGAAAGGAGTTGTCTTGATCTTTTCTTGGCATCACTTTAAAAGGTAGACATTAGTGTGTGAAATTTAAAGGAGGGAAAGACGAGGGGAAGCATATCGAGGCAGTCAGAACAGGACAGAAGGTCTGGTGGTTTGGCCTCATGGCCCCAAGGTGTCTCCTGGCTCTTTGAGTGAACATCACAATGTCTGATGCTGTCAGTTTTGGGCCAGACTGAAGTGTGAGCACTCTATTCTTCTGGCATTGAGCTGTCAGTTTCTCACTCACTCAAGCAATCGTTTTCCCAACTCTCCCTGCTTTCAGCTGTCCGTCCCCGATGCTGTCTCGCCATTATATGACAGCAGCAGACAGAGGCAGGTATCCGTTTGAACACAGGCTGAAATGACAATTGACTGACGCAGTGATCAGGTGGATTTGTTTTACAATGATTTCCTAGCACTCATAACCAGTTGATTTGACGGTATTGTCTCAGAATGTATTATTCTTACATTTGAACAGGTTTTCAGCATTTTTTGAGTAATACTCTACAGCATTTAAGACTACTTTTTTGGAATTGTTTTTATTGTGTTTTCCATGTTTTTACAAATAGGCCTCCTGTAAACGCTCGCATCAACACAATAGTTATGTTGACATTTGAAAGGAAAATATTGGCCTTGACAATGCATATAGTTTAAAAGACATGTTTTCAATCAAAGAAAGTCATTTCTGTTACATAAACACCCCGTGGCCCTTCACTTTCCTTGCAGTTTTATTTCAATACACCTAAAGGGTGTTTTATTGTCTGCTTTTTCCTCCTTTTAAGTCATACTCTAACTCATTGGTTGTAATATTTTCAGATAGCTTTTGGTGAAAATAAATCACTATAATTATGATAATCTTCCCTGTTGCTGTAAATATATAGCTGTTTATGTATTCATGGTGATACTTGACATTCTGACACTATTCAACAACCCTGCTGATTCAGTTGAAAATTATTTAGTTTATTTTCCTTTTTTGTTTTTTTTATTTTATGATGATATTTATGCTTAATATACAACAATTTGTGCTCAGAATCTGTCACAGTTATCCAAACCATCACAGCGGGAGTGCACAAGATTCTGGGCCCTGTGCTTCAGCAGTCTTTGTGGGGCCCCCGCCCCGCCTCTGTCGAACGTATATTTTTCTTCTTTCCCTTCCCTTTTTTCTTTCCTTTCTTTTTTGGGACCCCTATTTCCCCTTTTGGGTGAAAGACATGACAGTGTATGTCGTTGCTTGAGCAGAAAAAGCACTAAGCTTTAGCTACATTTAGAGACAGATCTACTGAAGGGGTGGACCAAACCATTTAGTGCTTTTAACTCTTTGAAACCTGAGCAAGTTGGCTTGATTTCTTTCAAAATCATAGGAGGAAGGCAATGAGCAGCAGAAATGACCCAAAAATTCACAACAAATTAGTGAAGAGTACAAAGAAAACACCTGAAAATGAGATAAAAGGAAAGTTTAAAAAAAACAACCAACAAATGAAAAAAAGGAAAAAAAAAGTGACCTAAAGAAAGGAACCAATATATTTTTTTCTGTAATATATTTTAAATACATAATTCTAGTTAGTAATAATAGAGTAGTAGTAATAGTTTTAACCACCCCGACCCCCACCCCCTTTTTTTGTGAATTTCTCTCTCGCTCTTTTTTTTTTTAAAATCAGTTTTCAGGTTAGTGTCTCACCTTTTGCAAATTTCTCACAATTTGCTTGTTTCATTTGGCCATGGTTTTAATGAGAATTAAACCTTTTTGCTCAGGTTTCAAAGTTTTCAATACTTATGTAAGGGGTTTGAATGCAGCACATGAAAAACTGATTTTGAAAACAGGTTTCTAAAGGGTTAATGGTTTTAATGCAAAGTGTAATCTTTCAGTGGGTTTTTTCTATCAATTTTACCTCAGTGAGTAAACACCTTCTGTGTAATTAAGTTACCTCCTTCATAAACTGCCTTTGAAAGAAAACAAAGGAATCAGAGAAGTGTGGGCTGTTTTAATAGTTCACCTAGGCAGAGAAACACTGCCTGTCACATGCACTTTCACTGTTTATGAGATCTGTTGAATATCAACGTATTTTTGCGGTGCAGTACAATGCAGCTTTTTTCTGCTGCATTTCTCCATTACACAGTATTCTGCTGCCCTGCCCCGCCATGCCCGGAGGCCTTATCTAAAACCATTTTGATTTGCATTGTGCCATCAAAGCGATCACACACACTTTAGCAACTATTTCAAGGATTTTATTTGTGGCGGTTGGCTTTTTGTCAAACTGCTTTTAGTCGGCTCTTTTTTGATTTGCACCTTTTGAGGGATTTTCAAGCAGGAGCCAAACTGTGATTGTAAATCATTGGAAGGTTAGTATTCTGTATATCAGTATAAGTGAAGTGCTTCATTGCAATTCATTGCTGTCTATCACTGTCTTACTGCAGCCTCCGACTCAAGTAAAATCTAGTAGTTGTGCTGCTAGCTTTTCTTCATCATGCATTTTGCAAAGTAGGGACATTAGAGGCAGGAACACCTCCACACAGAGTAATAAATCTGTTCACACTATCGGGGGCAATATGATTGATAGAATTTAAAGCTTTTCAGAAAGAACTTTCACAGCCCCGTAGACAGAAAATGAGAAAAAAAAATGTGAGTCACGGAATTATTAACATCCAACGCCAGACAGTTTGCCTGCAGAAAAGAGTCACACCGGTGGTTTGATCAGACCTCTGAGATGTACTGAAGCAGCCTTTAAACAAAGCTCCCACCCCACAGGTAAGACAGATCACAGAGAAAAAGCAATTTTCTCCGCTCAATTCAACCTCTACACCAGAAACAATCCATGATGCACAGTGCATGATGCAATGTAGGATTTTTTTTTTTTTTTTTCCAGGAAAAGAAGAATTATAGTTGAGATATAATTGCATTTCTTCCTCATCAGTACTGGGAATGATATAATGCAGTGGGAATTTGAATATGGAGTTCAGAGGGAAAAGGCAGTCTATCATATTGTGTGTAGCACTGGGGAGGATTTTTCAAAGAAATGGCATGTTTGAGTTCACTGGGAGGACAGGTAGTATTTTACCAAAATGAGATGCAATAAAGGCTGGCAGTTCAGAGCCTTTCATATGCCACGTTACGGAACATAATCATCTATTACCTGAGAGTCTATAGGACAACACAGAATGGAAATTAGACACGTTTCATTGACTATCTGCGCATTATGTTAAATACAACAGTTAGCCAAGCAGTAAAAAACAAATAACGAGCACAATGAATTGAAAACATTTCATTTTTAAAATAATTTCTCGTACATGAGCCATATGCCCAGGGATATTTAATATTCCTGTGCTCACACAATGTAAAGGCAGGTCTACTATTCTTATCTTTGTCCTGATAGATATGCATGAAGATCACAGTGCACCCTACATGGTTGAAATGGCTTCCGTATAATTAAGTAGTCACTGGTGATATATGACCATCAGTGTGTGGTGGGTCATCGAGGCATTTAGGCAATGGCGGCTCCTGAATCAGAGGCTACATAAATTAATTTTCACCATGCCCTGGCACAGGCAGGCATAATGCTACTGTGAAGGGAGGACGTTTCCAATTATTACATTAAAGTCCAAGCCAGTTACAGTTTTAATTGCTCCAAGCTTTAATTGTTTTAAGCCACCTTTTTTTCTATAATTTTACACATGCGTGTTATTGTACCATGAATACAAATTCAGTGCTAATTAAAATTTCTGCCAGCCAGCAGCTTAAGAGATTGCTATGAAGCTTCTAGAGGTGAGAATTAAAAAAAAAACAAAAAAAAACTTATTTGCTGAAGGAGCTAATTGTACATCCATTAATAACTTTCTTTACATCACATATACCATATGTTAATCACATATACCATGAAATGATTAATTGTAAGAGCTTTAATGGATATTGAAGTAAAAAAATGTATATGTATGCTGCCTGCTTCTTATTTTTCTTTTGATTTTAAAGACCACAGACTGTTACTGATCAATAACAGCATTATCTGCAATCTGCATCATAATCAGTATTACAGACTGCAGTAATTTCCTAGTTTTTCAATGTTTGTGCTTGTAGTGAGTTTGGTCCCTTTTACAGTCAGTTTAGCTATTATCACGCCATTAAAAGTTGTTATCAGTGGTGATAGGAATCATAGATATCGGTATTTGGGGGCCCGCCACATCACTGTTAGATTGGGAAGGTCATTATGAAGGCAAGAATTTTAACTTTCTGCCATAAAGGGAAATCATTGGACTTTGTTTCATGTGGGAGATGTTAACATTTTGTGGATGGGTTAAACAGAGCTTCCAGCCGTGAGACCGGTGTGAAACCAATATTTATGCCCAACCATGGCTTTTTTTTCCCGCAAAAAATCCCTTTCTGGCAGAAAGAGCTATAGGCAAACTTCTCCCAACAGCTGTCATTTTGGCACTTTAGCCTGAGGGAAATTAAATTGAAACCTAACAAATTGGTAACGACCTTTGGATGGGCTGATAATGGCCTCCTGAGTCTACCAGTAGGAGGCCCCTACTGACCCATATCTGTGACACTCATAACCACAGATAAAAGCCATTTAATAGGCTGATAACATTCCAATTGGGTGCTTTTTATGACTTAATATATGTGTAATTAAACACATCCTCATACCTAAATGACAGTATATTGTAGATTATTTGAAAAATGACCCATATGACCCCTTCCTACTCTCCCCCATGTTTGAACTTCATTTTACATACAACCAAATCTCCAGATTAAATGTTGACTTTATATGTCTGCATCTCTAACCTTTGTACATTATTATGTTAAAACTGTACATTTCTACAGTGCTGGGGTTAACTTGTGGT